>NW_019722428.1:521053-535203 GCF_002891405.2 Cryptotermes secundus | reverse complement strand
CGAAGTGAACGCAGAAGTTCAGGGAGGTAGGCCTAGGCCCACTGGGGCTGTAGTGCCAAGGGGGGGGGGAAGAGACATCAAAGGGAACAATTTTTTCAGGGTGTTTTAGGCCCTAAATACTTTACAAAAGTGCAGGACACGGGGCTGTGGCACTGGAACAAACGAGAGAGAGCAATAGAGTGGGTCAATTTCAGGTCATTACAAACAGGATGGCATATTTTGTACTCTGTACCCTGAAAATTTGCACTAGATTCGTGATCATTGTATCAGATTTCTTGAGCATCAGAAATATTTTAGCTCAAACTCATTATTCCCCTAATATTATATGCATGTATGGAAGTTAAGGGGACTTCTCTGAAAGGCAATTTCGTATCCAAAGGAACTTCGGATGTGCGCGACTTTGGTGATGTATAGAGGTAAAAGCTAAGGTAAAGCTGTCCCTGTAACAGGCCGTGGAGGCCCATAGGGTTATGAGACGTCGAGGCTCCCACATTATCTAGACAATCAGCTCACAGATGGCGGTAAGGTTGTCAGCCTTACGCGCCGGCCGCGCTTCACTCCCCAGGAAAATTATTTAATTAATTCCTGGTCCTCATATCTGTTAGAGGCTGAGTCGACCCCAGGGGGCCATATTGCGGCTGGAAGGGTCAGGTAAATTGAAAAATCCAATAACCTAATCGGGAATCGAACCCGCGACCGTCCGGCTTGTAGCATATTGCTCCAACGAAAGAAAAAAATATTGAAAAGGAATGCAGAAGGGAAGGGAAGAGAAGATAAAGGCACCATCAATTGTATTTAATTAATGGGGTAAGGGATCGCTAAATTAATTAGTGCAGCGGTCACAGAATTTGACGGGGGGGGGAGGGGGCTGATCATCCACATGTTTTACAGTCTTGTATGAGCAGCTTGTGGGACTCAAGGCCTGTTTCCAGACCCAGCGTTCGACAGTTTTAGCTTTTCAGACCTTCCTGTGTCGCCGGTACTGCGGTGCAATCGTTCCATAGCCACGAGTTGAGTCCCTGCGTAGTGCAGTGTGACCCTACCAACAGCAGAGTGCTGGAAAGTGTCCATACTCTTTATGGGCAAATTATTGACGTAATCCTCGTTGCTAAACATACGATGTTTCAGTTCTCGAGATGACTACAATCCTCCTCCTTAAATCGGTTATGCGCATGCTCCTATTTTAATGGAGGGACTGCATGAAACGTTCTCATTGCTTGTATTTAATTACGCAAGAGTCAACTCCTATTTGCCCCTTCGATTGTATATCGTTCGACTGTAACTGTTACCATTTCTAATCCACGTTGGTGAAATGTACCCCGAAGAGTGCTGGGAGGGGATCAAATTTTGCACTGTTGCGCAAGAGCCGGGATAGCTCAGTCGGTATATGGACGGGTTACGCGCTGGGGACAAGAGATTGTTCCAGAGGAGTTCTGGGTCCCACCTAGCCTCTTACCCAATGGCTACCGGGGCTTATTTCCATGAAAGTAAAGTGGCCTCACCGTGCAGCTCACCACTCGCCTACATCTGGTGCCGAATTCAAGAACTGTGGAGCTATACAACTTCATGGCGTGGTGCTTAACTAAGTAGGGGGTTAACTTCACGTTCGGCCGCGCCATAGCTCAAGCGGTTAGTCGCTGGCTTCCCACCGCGGCTGCCCGGGTTCGATCCCGGGTCTGGTCAAGTGGGATCTGTGGAAGACAAAGTGGCGCTGGGGCAGGTTTTCTCCGAATACTTCGGTTTCCCCTGGCAATCTTCATTCCACCAATTGCTCCACAATCACCCTCACCTATCATCTGGGGCTGGTACAATAGGCCAGAAGTGGCGGCAGTACAAGGGACTTAGTCCCACCCCACTAGCAACAAAGAAAGCTTCACGTTTGCTTTTTACCTTACTCGTGTTTCACGCCTGCACATTTTGGTAAGAATTAGCAGGTCTAGACATTAATTCCGTGTTGCAATTCATTATTATGTTCCGTGGATACTGCTGATTAATCATGTGTTTCTGGAGCCGCTTAATGTATGCCCTAATGCCCCAAAATATGCCTGTTCGAAGAATGTGTTTCATTCCAAATACGTAATCCACCACGTATAGTTAGAAACTGCAGCAGGAGATGGCCGGCCCACAGGAGGACATTGTAGCACGTGGCAAGTCATTCTTTCCTCTTGAAAACTGACAATTCTAACCATGAACATCTGCCAACAGAAATTGCAGCACTTTACACCCGGATAAATGAACCCCCGATATGTATTAAAAACATACTGTGCGGACTCGAGATTATTTTTTTACTGCTAGTGGGATGGGATTAAGTCCCTCGTACTGCGGCCACTTCTGGCCTATTTTACCAGCCCCAGATGATAGGTGAGGGTGATTGGGGAGCAATCGGTGGAATGAATATTGGCAGGGGAAACCGAAGTACTCGGAGAAAACCTACCCCAGCGCCACTTTGCACTCCACAAATACCACTTGACCAGACCAGGATCAAACTTGGGCCGCCGCGGTGGGAAGCCAGCAACTAACCGCTTGAGCTTTGGCGCGGCCTTGATTAAGGAAGTTAGAAGTTAGTGTTATTAAACTACTTCCTTTCTCCCCTTTGTCTTCCTCATCTTCTTCCTTCAACTGTACAGGATTTCTGTATCAGAATCAAACATTGAAATACGTTATGGAAGACGGTGGCAAAAGCGATTTGTGCGTCCAGGTTCTCAAAGATATGATCACTTCCCGACATTTCCATCCCAGCTACGTATCCAGCCCATCCAGAGCTAGTTGCGGTGTACAGGTGTAAGCATATTTACTTCTTTTGGAACGTCTGTACTAACCCAACGCGCACATTAATAGGGCAGCAGACGCTGAACAACACGCTTCAATCCAGCCAACGAGACAAGTGGAGCCAGGCAGTGTGCAACTGTGTGCAGACCTGCCGTTGTTTATCCTTCCTAATTGGCCTCGTTAAGCGCCTTGGACCGTTAAATTTAGCCACGAAGCTCAGTGTGTAAGAAAGGGAAGTTAATCCTAGGTAACACTTGATTGGTATTTTATGTCAGTTGGTCATATGTAGTAGTGGCTACTTTCTCTTTTAACAGTGCTATTTCAATTCCATAGATAATTATTCTTTTTTACAATTTTTTAATTTTTTTGTAATATTTTTCCATAAAGAATGAAATGCGATAATTTTGCCTGTGGTTCTGTATGTGTGTGAAGCTTGGTCTCTGACATTAAGGGAGGAACATAGACTGAGGGTGTTTGAGAACAGGGTGTTGAGGAGAATATTTGGACCGAAGAGAGATGAAGTGACAGGAGGTTGGAGAAAAGTGCATATTGAGGAGCTTCATAACTTGTACTCTTCACCAAGTATAGTTAGAATGATCAAGGCAAGGAGGATGAGGTGGGTAGGTCATGTGGCACGGATGGGGGAGACGAGGAATGCGTATAGGATAGTGGGGGGAAGGCCACAAGAAAAGAGACCACTGGGAAGACCAAGGCGTAGGTGGGTGGACAGTATTAAAATGGATCTTAGAGAGGTGGGCTGGGATGGTATGGATTGGATTGATCTGGCTCAGGATAGGGACCAGTGGAGGGATCTTATGAACACAGTAATGAACTTTCGGGTTCGATAAAATGCTGGGAAATTCTAGAGTAGCTGCAGAACTGGCGGCTCCTGCAGAAGGGCTCAGCTCCATGAGTAATGAGATGAGATCTTGAGCTCCTTGAAGATTTTCCGGCGTTCAGCTAAAGAAGTAAGGAAAAAGCAGAAATATAAGTCAGAACAATTTGTAACTCGACGGGGATTACCATCCGTGCCATAGCTCATGCGGTTATTCGCCAGCTTCCCACTAATGAGCCCTGGGTTCAATCTCAGGTCAGGTAATGTAGAATTTATGGTTGACAGCGTGGCACTGGGGAAGGTTTTTTCCAAGTTATATGGTTTTTCCTGCCAGTTCTCATTATACGAATGGTTTCATACAAAAGGGAACTCCGTTGTCTGTAGTCCGCAAGCGAACTCTACCGACGGAGCGACCGCTACTTGTCGGCGAAGTTAGTGCCAACATTTGCTGATAGAGAGTGTCACGTGGTCGGCGCAACGGATCCTCACTGCCGTTAAAGTCAGATTTTCTAGACTGAAGCCGCTGTTTCCTTGAAATAGTTCCTCAGTTATCCTCACGAGGCTGAGTGGACCCCGTTCCCCGTTCCAGGCTCACTACTTGCCAGAAAATCTGGTAGTCGCCGGGAATCGAACCCGGACTTCTGGATCTGTAGGCCGGAACTCTGACCACTAGACCGCAGAGGCGGCCTCGGTTTCATACTGATTAATCATGCCACCATCGACGCTATGTGGTCTCAATACTGAAAGCGTCGTTACGTAACAAGAAAGAAAAACGGAGATCCAAACGAGGTCCTTCGTGAGTTAAAGTGTAGGATTTTACCTTTGCACTAGCCTTTTCGTTGAACGGGGCACCATGCTACAAGTCGGAAGGTTGCGGGTTCAAGTCCCGATGAGGTCATTTGAATTTTTTCAATTGACCTGATCCTCCCAGCCGCGCCGTGGCCCTGGGGTCGGCTCAGCCTCTAACAGAAATGAGTACCAGGATTATGTCGGGGTAAAGGGCGGCCGGAGCGTTGGGCTGACAACCTTACCGCCATCTTTGATTCGATTGTCTAGAAAATGTGGAAGCCTCAACATCTCACATCCCCGTGGGCCTCCACCGCCTGGTACTTGCTTTTTACTTTACTTTTATTAGCCTCTTCGGAAACTGTCAGGCTATTCTGAGAACTGCTAAAGGAGAAATGATCAGGTCTCGAACCCAGGTTCGTTTATTTAGATATTTGTGCGTCAGCTCAAAAACAATTTTATCCCTCATTGTTTTGCCCTTTCAGCAAATGAGTGGTTCGTTGAACTGAAGAAGGAAACAGGCCATTAGCCGCGCAATAAATCAGTCAACATAAACGTAATGGAATCCTATTAGGGCAGAACACCTGCCAAGTTTTGAACTCGGTACACTTCGTCACGACGTAATTGGCTGTTGGAGGCCGTGATGCATGTGACTCTACTACTGTACATGTTTAATTCGCCAGTCCCCGACAGATGGCAAAACGAGGCATTTCATTTCATCCCCTGGGCAGAACTGCGAACTGTTAATTGTTCTCGGTTCCTTTACCAAGAGAGTTCATTTGTATGAAGTGATTAATTCGCGGGTCCAATTTCCTAAAAAAAATTTCAGAACCCTTTAAATGAAATTTTTTAGGAAAAGGAAAGGCTCTCGTAAGTGGGGGCATACATTTAAAGTGTGTCTTAAATACTTTGTATTTATGTGGTGGTAAAGGTAAAATTTTCAGCCGGTCTTGGTAGCCGAGCGGTCTAAAGTATGTACTGTCTTCGCTCGCTCGGACGCTGGGATCGTGGGTTCGAATCCCACACAAGGCTTGGATGTTTGGTATGTGTATGTGTTTATTCTGTGTTTAGGTAGAGACCTCGCGACGAGCTGATCACTCGTCCAAAGAGTCCTACCGTCTGTAAACTGATCATGGAACTGAAAATCAGAGGCCAGGACCCAAGGGGGCTGTAGAGCCAGAGATGAAGAAGAAGGGTAAAGTTTTCCCTGAGCTTAATTAATTAAGCACCAAGCCATAAAGACGTATAGGGGAGTGGAGTTATATCTCTCTGATTCTTGACCTCGGGTCTAGATGGAGGCGGTTCGTCAGCGTCACGCCCCTGCCGCTTTACCTCCAGGGAAAGAACCCCCCGATACCAGAACCGGTCTGAACGCTGTGAAGAACATAAAATCTTGCCTCTGCTGGGTATCGAACACAAGTTCCTGGTCATCCAGCCCGTAGCCCAGTGTTATACCAAATGAGACGGTGGAACGGATAAACTGGCTCAAGGTTAGATCCAGAGGCGCACTCTTTTCATCGTGGAAATGGACCTTCTGGTTCCATAAGATGTGGACAGTTTCTAGATCAGTGACTTACTGTCAGATTCTCAGAAATGGATCTTCTCCATGATGTTATGGACTCCTTGAATAGCTGTGTCCTTCCTTTTGAAATGAAAGCAAAATATGACCACTCGTGACGCCAATATGTAAGTGAGCAGTTTCCACGTAGATGGAATACAACGTGGCTGTTCGCCTCAGGTTTTTTCACATGATTACAGCCACACGGAAATAAAATATGGATCAGGTGCATGATAAACAAATGTCTTTACTAACTGTGTCAATGAACTTCCATTTGCGAGTCGTTGTTTACTCCTCATACTCGTACAGTACGGACGTTAGCTTTCGTATGATGAGGCACCTCTACTCTATTAATTAACTTGCAACGTCAAGGACCTCCAATGTTTCCTTGGCACTACAGCCCCAGTGGGCCTAGGCCTACCGCCATGAACATTTCCGTTCACTTCGGTTTTTCTAGATCTTAGACATACGGTAGGACTCCTTGGGAGGATGATCACCTCGTCGCAAGGCCTCTACCTGTACACAAACACAGAAAAACGCACACAAACATCCATGCCCTGAGTGGGATTCGAACCCACGATCCCGGCTTCCGAGCGAGCGAAGACAGTGCATGCCTTAGACCGCTCGGCTACCGTGACCGGCATGGACCTCCAATACCATCTTATATTTTTATTTTGTCCATGGAACGTATAAAGTAAACAGATCAGATGTTATGAAACATCAATTTTAATCTTGTTTTATGTTATAACCTTCAGTTTTGTATATAAATGACCGTTGTATTTTTACACAAAAGAATTAACTATTTTTGTCATTGTATCTAATTTTACCACAGTTCAATGGTATATGTTTGTTGATTTGTATTGACCTGATTATGGCCGTTAAGGGCCGAAACATGTAGTGAGGCATAGCTGAGTATTGACCTTGATACTCCCTAGTTGTTGTGATCTGACGGAAAAATAAAGTTAAATACAAACGTGGACTGAGGATCAAACTTTGTACAGGTGTAAGTCGTCTTCAGTCTTTTGTGGGGTCAGATAAAATCCTGTATGTAACTGATTTTCACAGTTTTCCGAAGTGCATGCAGATTTGCTTATAATGGATTTCTGCGCTATAATCTTGTTATATTGTACACAATGGATATAGCCAGACTTAACCACTGCGTTTCTACTGAAAATTTTCATGTTAGACATAGATACATAGATTTCCAGTCCTGAACTTTTTCTGTGTATGACAGTAAAATGTCTGTTGGCTTACTTTTCGACTCTGAAGATGGAGACGAAATGTTCTTCTGAAACGTCGGGCTGTCTCTGATCTATAGGTATCGCAACCCGTAAATTAACAAATTGAAACCGCATGTTATTGTGGAAAGGCAAAGTAAATTTGTTGCTAAAATTAATTCATTGCAGAATTGGAATGTCAAAATATTTTAAAATTGGGGTAGAGTAAAGAATTCGACACGGATTATTGGAGCAACCGTGGGATAGAGGTTTGATTGTCGACAGGGCAGAAATTTTTCCCTTCACCACTGCGTGCAGGCTAGCTCTGGGGCCCACCAGTCCCTCTGTCCCTAGGTGCTCAGTTGAGCACAGGGACAGCTTCTGCCTTCTAGTGAGACAGAATTCTCAGGGTTGCAAGTAGTATCTTTGTTTCAGGTGCGTCTATTGGCAGCACTGCTCACGTTTCACAAAGCGCTCTCGGCTGAGACTGGACCGCCTTCAGGTTAGGTTATGTATTTTTGTTCTGGTTTGGCTGCTCAAGTAGCACAAAGGGAATGCGCGTGATCTACAGCAGACGTGGCAGCCGGGGAGGCACTGGGTCACGGTACATATTTCTGTCCAGCTATGATTGTTGCTATCGTTACTCAGGTATCACAAAGCAGTATTAGACAAAACCTAGAG
Organism: Cryptotermes secundus; assembly: GCF_002891405.2. NCBI lineage: Eukaryota > Metazoa > Arthropoda > Insecta > Blattodea > Kalotermitidae > Cryptotermes > Cryptotermes secundus. Next base: position 527,357 of record NW_019722428.1, on the reverse strand, counting down.
GCATAATATATTTTGTTATGTTGGTAGGTTTGATCACGTGTCACAAAGCATCAGTTGGTAGCCCTGCCGGAGACGAAGGTACCCAGCGGCAGGATCGAGTTCCTTTGTGCTGTAGGTGGGTGGACCCGTTCAATTGTGTCTCGTGTTCGGCCTATGCGTTGCGGGCACTCCAGCTATTAGTAAGGGGCCCATAACAGTGCAACGGTAACGAAAACTCCAGCCGGTTAATTATCTCTCTGCATAGAACATCAAAGCTGTCGGACAGTACGAACGTGTGTGGGAGAGTCAGAGAGGGGGTTGGGTGGGGGGGGAGAGAAGCTCACAGTGCCCCGCGGCTACTTGGGTGGGCCACTGTACAGTCACCAACGAATCTGAATTGTTTGACATGTTATTACTTATTGTCGGTTTGAAGAGAGCTTAAGAATTCTTGTGTGTTAATGGAAGGTCTCTGTACCCCGTTCCCGTTTCCTTTATGGAGCTATGGTGTTGGTGTTCCATGGGCAGTTCCACTGCCCTGATAGCTCCATTAATTTTGTGTTCGCTCTAATTTGGAGTGTTTACAAGTTTTCTGCCCATTTTTACGCATGCATTATAGCCAATACGGATACATACAAAGTAATCAGTGAATTTTTTACACCGAATACTTCCTCAAATACATATTGTGGCGTATCGGGCGTATATCGCGACAAATAAATTCTCGATGTATTCGATGTAGCGAATTTTATTTCACATTCGCACTTACAATCACCCAAATTACAGATTTACGTTACTGCTATCTGCAGTATCACAATTAGTACACTCCAAAAGCCACAATACAACTGACCTCGGCGACTGTTGCTTTATAACTCAGTACAACAACTGTGAATAGCCCCCGCTGCGCCTCATGTAGCCTCGATCGGACCATACGGAAAACGGCCGCGTAATAGGCACCCTCTTTGCCCGGCGCTGCGCCGCTATGCAACGCTAGCGGAGGTAACCGCTGTTACTATCGTAACGTCGCCGCTGTTGACTCGCGTTGCCTANCCTTCACGACATGCATCTAGTATACACGAGAAAGTGTTGTGATGGTCAAAGCAATGGATTTGGAGATTTTGACCGAGCTACACTTTTTCAGTCCCCTGATTACGAAATACTGGTTTTTGTTGTGCCGTCTCTGCGTGGGTGTGCGCCTTCTTAGTTCCTGGACGGATGAAAATATGTGCCCATCATGGGACGGTATCCCTTCAAATGGCCCTAACAAGAGAAAGGCAATTTTCTAGAAAACAGGTGTAACGATTTTGATTAAATTTAAGTCACTTATGGAGACCACATCGCGAAGTAAAATTGTATAGGTGACGTGATATCTTCAGGCAACCAGATGCCTCTCTTTGTTGTTCAGTATTCAACAACCGACAGTAGTTTTCGTTTCGAAGGTAACGTAGCCAGCACTAACTGTCTATGCTGTGTATTTGTACGAGTTTCTTAAATCTGTAAATAACAATTGTTTCATAATTGTCAAATTGGCTGTATCGACCAGTAACAAATTATGGGTACCGCATTTTGATAACAGCCATTTGTTTAAGAAACTACGTTATAAGCATCTGAGCAACGGAAGTATGCTTCATCAAGCCCCCGTGTTTTACATGGACTGTGTTTGGTGTTGACGTCATTAGGCGTACTCATGTGTGACTTAATTATATGCCACCTCCGATGGCAAATAAAATAATATAAATTAGCGGACAGCAGAATTACGTCATAAAGGGAGCCCCAGATTCCAAAATGATTTTAAGTGTGTGAGTGAAAAAGGTAAAGTTGTTCCTGTGCTTAACTAACTGAGCACTAGGCCATGAAGACGTATGAGAGAGTTGATGTATAGATCCATGTTTTGTTGACCTCGGCACTAGTTGGAGGTGAGTGTTCATCTTCACGCCCCGGCCGCTTTGCCCACGGGGAAAGAGCCCCCGGTGCCCATTGGATAGGGGTCTGCGTGGAAGCCAGTCTGGACGACGCGGAGAAGAGGAAATTCTTGAAACTAGCGGGACTCGAACTCCGCTTATAAGAACCATAAATATTCGTCCCTAGAATATGTAGACCTATCTTTGACAGCTCGATCACTGGAATCGCGGGCTCGAATTCCACTTGGGGCATGGGCCTTGGGATTGACGGATGCCGGCCCCAGAAGTCCTGTGTCGAACAGATGCGTTAGTTTCATGAGATATGTCTGAATAGTAACCGGTCAGAGGGACGCAAAACTGAAGAAATATAAGTAAGTATCCTTGTTAATGCGGGAACCTTCCTGAATCGGAAGTATCTTCAGGTATCGTGCAATTGTTCTCACGAATTCTGTTCTATTTCTGACAAAATTAGGGTCGTTACTATAGACGGGGTTTCGGATTGGACACCTTGTACACTCAACTCATAACTACAATTAATTAAGCGCTGTCGTTATTTCCACACACTAGTGTCCTTATTCTTCACTAGTCGTAGCCTGGCAACGGATTCATAACAGTCTCACTGTAAGTGCAGCACATTATGAAGTCATCTTTGTCCAGCCTATTTCCTTTCTTGCTATTTCTTCTCAATTATTCTGCCACTGTCAACTCCGGAGACTGTCTCAGTTCTAATTCTAGATGCCTGAGAACCTCGTTATAGGGCCTCAGGGCGGCATTCACAGAAAACATCGCTTCCCCTATTGTTGCATGTTGATTCACTGCTGCAGAGATGTGTTTATCGCACCGTTGCCTAGCAACGAGGGCGGCGCTGACCACAGATAACACCGCCCTTCTATTGCTGCGCGTTCGCTTTCGCGGAAATTTGTTTACCGAGCCGTTGCCTAGCAATGAACTCTTCATGCTTTCAGGCGTCATGTCACAGTATGTTCACGTATCTTGCAATTGTTTTCACGAGTATTCTACTTCTGGCAAAATGAAGAAAAAATTTGTCTCATTCGAATTATATGACGGATTAATTAACACACTGAATCAGCCAGTGGCATCTGTGATTCTGACGGCACGATTGTTTCAATTAATTATATGAAGTGTGAAATTGGACTGATTCATAATTATTCTTGTGACCGAGTAATTATAAGTGACATAATAAAATTATGTGCGGCAGTCGTTGGTTGTTCTTTTAATGGCGCATGGTTTAATAACTAAAATTTAACGAACTCATACTGAATTGGCTGTCATTTATTGTGCAGTGCCTTCAATGTAATGTATGTTTTCAGATGTGATTGGAATTAAAACAGTTCACATGATCTCATTTAGCGTTGTCGTTATCATAACAATTCTCGTATAATACGCGTTTCATCAGCGTGCAGGGCTAAACTGATGCGAATTTTCCTATCAAAACAGGAAGTATAATGTCCTTTTTCATTTCCTGCAGCCTGTTGTATTATACGATGTTTTCCGTGAGGTTCGTGCGGAGGAGTTATCTTGAAGACAACGGCGCTAAGAGTCACACAGAAACTATAAGAGGCTTAAACTTGGCGGCGGTCAGGCATATGATCGTTCAAGTGACTAGACTGCCGTGGTAGCTAATACTACTAGAAATAGGGCAAAATCTGCTGTACTGAGCCTGGATTGACAGAGGCCTTGTATATATTGTACATATAAATAGGAATTAAGATTAAATTTGTAAATATATGTAAATACTGACAATGGACTTACTAACACGGACTGTGATTGAAAAATGACAGACCCGACCTCTCGTCAGAGAGGGCGTCCCAAATGGGCAGGACAGTAACTTTCATATAAGGAAAAAACACAAAGAATATCTGGTCATGAGCGCCAGCTTGGGCTCGACACCAAGACAGACAGATTGACCGTCAACCCCAATGTGGCTTTGACTTTGACTTTGACTTTGACTACGAGTTAGTCAGTTCTAGATAGGAGAGAGCCTCAAGAAATTCGTAGCTGAAGAAGAATTCGCTGTCGGCCTGTGAAGACTTAACATGTGATATGAAGACTTTATGTTGCTGTGATGAAGTGATATGTGGAGTGTGACAGTTATAGTTCTTATGTTAAAATCCGTTGCCAGGAAACGGATAAGGAAAGCTTTGCAGGGAATAGACATTGTTTAGATATGTTACATAGCAACGACTAGTGTAAGCAGATATAGAAAATTTTACTTGTGTTATAATTATAGTGATATTGAAAGCGTTATAAATATTTATAGATGTGACTAGTTAAAATCCAATAAATCGACTCACTGATCGAAACCCGTGTCTTTAGTCACTAATACAAGCGACAATATGTTGTCAAGATTCCGTACATTTAAATTGTAATTACGCTCACTTCTCGTGTTACTCTTGGAACTGAGCCATTTTTCTTCCTCCATGGATGAGACTAAGCCTGTTCCGGTCTCGCATTTCCATCCACCATTTCCTGGGGCGGCCAGTGGACCTCCACCCCATTGATTTATATTTCATTATTTGCTTTGGAATGTTTCGCCCCGCATTCTTTCTGTGCATAATTTACATTTCTCTCTGTAGTTTATTACATTCTGCATTACTGACTCCACTTCTAATTCATTTCTAATGTTTTCATTTTTGAGATCTTGTCCTGTCCTCTGACTGCTCTCGGAAATCCGTTTCTCCTGCCCGCAGTCTGCCTACTTTCCTCTTGGTAACTGTCCATGCCTCATCATACGTACATCAAGACATAAAGTAAAATCTTAGCTTCCTGTCTTGATCTCACGCAGGTTTCAGCAGGATTCTTTGTGCGAGGCTTCCCTTTACCTACATCGCATCGTGTCACTCAGATTCGTATGTCTGTCCGGTACAAACGTCCTCATTACAGAGTCACATTTTGCTTAAGTTTTCTGGGGTACGCTGAGTGAGTCCACTTGGTACGTCGGCAAATAATTGTCCTGATATTTTCTGGAATTAAAAATCCCGAGCACTGTTTAACATGTATGGCAGAAATATTAACCCTCTCTCCAATGTATCTACATGTCCGGTATGGTGATAAAATGTTACAGGCATACAGGCACAAAAGTGAGACACCCTATGTTTGTCCCACACGAACCATTTGGAGTCTAGGTAGAGGAACGTGCAGTTGGCAGCAGAAGCGCCCGGTGTTCTTTCCGGTTTTTTCTTAAAATAGACTGTAAAATGTAAAGTTAATATTAGAAATAAAGAAATGGCTTTCTATTGTGGTAGTCTCATGGATATACGTTCTACAGGGTGAATCGTATAGAACCGGCCCGATGAATTTGCTAATAATTCCGCAGGTGATGCATATAACCGCTCACAATTACGACATAACAATCCGTGGGCCGTGCTGAGTCGAATGGTGTGCGCATGATCCGGCAAGTGGCAGCCCTTATGCTGCAAGGTCAAGGACAATGCCGAAACGTGTCTGCAGTGCGCAGGCGGCAGTCACGGAGTACACTGTTGAACAGCGAGTGTTTTAATGCCTACTTGAAAACGGCTGACACTTTCAACACCTGCTCTGATCATGGCACACAATCCAAGATAACATATGTGTAAATTACTTTAATATCTGTATGGTATATTTTATATTAAACCTCATTTCGTCGGGCCGGTACTATATGAATCACCCTGTATCATTCATGATACTTGTGTCACATACTGAACGAGGTACGAATTAAACAGTTGCCTAGCAACGAAACAGCGATGTACAGGGATCGCTTTTGCATTATAAACCGGTTATGGTCGTATGGCTGCAAGCCCACAGAATCACAGGATTCAGATTTTATGTTAAGATTTAATCGGAAATTATATTACTTATTATTTTGATACCTCAGTCGGTATAAGGACGAGCTACGGCTGGAAGATCTGGCTTCGATTCCCGACAATGCAAGATTTTTGGCTTATTTACTCCGCCCAGACCGATTCTGGCCTCAATCCAGACCCCTATCCAGTGAGTACCGGGAGTTCTTTCCCCAGGGTAAAGCGGCCGGGGCGTGAACATGACCACTCAAACTCCATCTAGTGCCGAGGTCAAGAATGGTGGAGCTATATCTCTGCTCCCTCATATATCTTTATGGAATAGTGCATGGTTAAGCACAAGGGCAATTTCGCCTATTTTATTTATTTTTTTGGCATGCGCTAAATTACTTAAGTGACCTTCATTTCATGTGAGAGTATGTACAATGTACTTATATGCGTTGTAAAAATGTAAGGGACAAACAGTGAAATACAGAATTTACGATAATCTACGAAGCTGAAATTTGGCTACAGATTCGCCATCCTTGAGGCAGCTCTTCAGGCTGATAAGGGCATTACAAACAAAGTTATACGCGTTCTCTGCTTTAGTGTGAACTCTATGAGAGTGGTCAGCTGCACGCTCCACTCTCTTTA
>NW_019722428.1:490476-521007 GCF_002891405.2 Cryptotermes secundus | reverse complement strand
ATAACTGATTGCTGTACTCGTATCTAGGTACAGTAAGGCACAACAATTGATGTAATCTACTGTAATTTGGTGAGTAGGCCTACCTTTAATATACAGTATTAGTGCGGTGTGTATTGTCAGTGAAAAGCGCTGTAATATGTCTTTGATATTACACATTTGGGCAATTCCACGTTAATGTTACGTTAGTCTGTACTTAACTACGTATTTCACTAAAAAATGCAACATTTTAACGTGATTTTTGCGTGACTAACATAAGGCTACCGTGGAAGTGCCCATTTCGGTTACAACGACATTCGTTTATAACGACACTATTTTTAGGTCCCTTTGATGACGTTATAACCAAGTTCTACTGTATTTATATGCGTTGTAAAAATGTAAGGGACAAACAATGAAATACAGAATTTACGATAATCTACGAAGCTGAAATTTGGCCACAGATTCGCCATCCTTGGTGCAGCTCTTCAGGCTGATAAGGGCATTGCAAACAAAGTTACACGCGTTCTCTGCTTTAGTGTGAACTCTATGAGAGTGGTCAGCTGCACGCTCCACTCTCTTTAGCCCCGAGGATTAAGGCTGAAGGGAGAACTATGACTACACAGATTGGAATTAAGAGCGACACTTCGCTAATTAGCATTCATTTGTTTATACACAGTGCCGGATAATTATCTTCGCCTTAATTGACTTACATATTAAAAAGTTTCAGCGTCTAATGAACCGTTTAATTAAACTAAACTGCAGACTGAACTATGATTGTGCCTGGAGGGTACAATAGCTTAATTTGCGTCTAACATAATAGACAGTAGGGGGCCGAAAGCTATCGCTGGCCTGCTCTTAGAGGGATCTCAAAGAAACTGAACGCGAACTGGACGTGGCCCAGTTGCGGAATTTTGTGAACACGGCATTGAACCTTCTAGTTTCATTAAAATTGGGGAGATATGTTGATTGGTGTTTTCAGAAGAAAGGACTCCGTGCCACGGAGTTATAGGTCGGAAACACTGGCAAGGCTAAAGGGTTCCCACCCATTTCGTCCATTTTCAGTCAAACCAGTACCCATATCACGTCAGTAACCACATCTTGAGACCTGGTACTCAAGCGTGGGAAGTTCTCTACATGGCACAGTAATATACACCGATTAAATTACATAATTTAACAAAAACTCTAACCCGGGAAGTAAGGGCCGTGTAAAAGAAAATGAAATGTAAAGCTATCCCTGTAACAGGCTGTGGAGGTTCATCGGATTGTGAGACGTAGAAGCTCCCACATTTTCTAGACAGTCTACTCACAGATGACGCTGAAGTTGTCAGCCTTACGTGTCGGCCGCCCTTTACCCCCAGAAAGATTCCTGGGACTCGTTTCTGTTAGAGTCTAAGTCGACCCCTGTGCCATAGTGCGGCTGGAAAGCTAGGTCAATTGAAAGAATCCAGTGACCTCATCAGGAATTGAAACTGCGACCTTCCGGCTTGTAGCATAGTGCCTCAACCAACTACGCTACCGCGTGCAAGCGACACCGTGTATTGGTTAGAATGCATGCTTCGTATTGAGAAGGTACACAGAGTTGGGAACGTCTCAGTGGGCCTAATGGCGACGTCTTGTAGCCGTAACTTCAGCTTACTGCAGAATCCTTGTATTTTGTTCATATTACTCTGATTATTTTCATTCTTTCCGTGCATTTTTCTGTTAGACTGTTTTAAGCGAACGAAAATATCCGACAGGTAGGCCCACTCATCGTCACCAAGTAACTGCATACTTGTGCTCTTGAAGGGACACTAACTTTAGCGCACCTTCACGAAATTCAAAAGCACGAGTTAATAAGTTTCCTCGTGAAAACAGTCGTGAAGCAGGAGAGGGGTGTCTTCAGAACCCAGTCTGTAGCACAAGACCGGGAAACGCCATGAACCTCATCCGTTGCTGATTGACGCTGACAGTCGTGTTGGAGCGGCTGCACTCTGAGATCTGTCTTGTTACCTACTGCGTTTTCTGTGCCATCTCCAGACAGTTTGTCCAGGGCTAGCTTCTCCGTCCCATCACCAACTTCTCCGTGCTTTTCGAAGGATAACAAGCGGGGAAACATTTTTGCCGCTTCTGGACACGAACACCTGTCATGCAACATCAATGTCACTGTAGTTTCTTGCTGATTTTAGAGCACTGGAGCTCCGGTATATTTTAACGTGGAAATTAAGCACACCATATGCATACCGTGTGCCCTTTGGTCCGTCGCGTTCTTTAAAAATAAAGGCCATCATCTGCACATGTTGCAGTGATCAGTAGGGTCTGTTTACAATTGAGTGACTCTGGTCTATGTACCTCAAGGCATTTGGAGAATAATTACCGCTTCCCTTTTAACTCTTTAACATAAAGCAATACCGCACCTTTACGTTCCATGCCTCTCAACGACGTCACACTCCAACCTGGACGCTGGGACCAAAAAGGAAAAATAAAACATTTTATGTGCTGGTCCATCACACAGCGATATCCGACTACCCACCTGTTTCGCCTCTAACACAAGGTCTGGCCAGTAGCACAGTACTTTGTTACCGTGTGATCTTTTGTTGTGTTACAATTGAAGCTGTCCGCTACAGACCTCCACTGGATACTCGTGCAAGTTAGAGAGAGACAGAACAGAGAGACTCCCAGCTGAATAAATCCCTGTTTATTAAGTTAGTTTGCCATTAATAGCAAAACCCCTCTCGCTCTCTCTCCCTTTTGTGTGTTAGTCTGAAATACCGAAACGGGGCAGACGGTATAATTAATTGCCTGCAGGTCAATTTGGCCCAGAAAGGCTTCCTTCTGTAGCATTGTATTGTAACTGGTAGTACAAACAGTAATTTATTAAAGTTTACATAGGAAGCATAAGAGAGAGAGACGCTACTTCTCTTTTCTGCTTTGCTGCAGGCTGAAAGGGTGGGGGTCATATTTATTATTATTATTACTTGGTGAGAAGCGCATCTGAAACACGGATGGATATTAAGTAATGTTACCAGTAGCCAGAGAAGCCAGCCTGGAGTCTGAGACATCAGATGTATTCTTGTTGGTGTGAAGAACTCGGAAAATTTTAGAAACAGTGTTGCAGGGGCTAGTAGAAATAGAGCGATACTAGTGAAGGCAGTGATTGCTGGGGGCAGCTACGCAGGTGGAGGCGGAAGAGCACCAGCGCACCCTTGGGACCGAAGCTACGAGTGGCAGAGATGTCAGATACAAGTTGGAAGAGGAAGGAAACAGGAACTCGGATATTTTCATATGGAATATTTTCGTAATGGTTTCCCCTTATTTTCCATATCAATTTATTCTTTCTGTTCTTAAACCCATTGCTGCAAAGATACTCCTATTATGGGTATCACACTGCACACAGAAAATAATTTTCATTGCATTTTGTCAAGAGATGGCACTGACTTCGCCGACAAGCTGTGGTAGATCGGGACGGTAAAGTTCGCTTGCGGAATAAAGCAACGGAGTTTGTTTTGTTAAGTAATCACAGATAAAAATGTCTTAGGCAAGAATTGTAGGTCTGAATAACATATTATTATGTGTTTATGGCTCCGTGACTAATAACAGGATTTGGATTAGATGATTGGATTTATTAACGCATTCTGTTACAGTCTGCCTTAATCACAACAATTATAGCGCTACCGCTGATCCAGCCACTTCACAAATCACTAGGACACGCTCCATTCTCGTTCTCCGCTGTACTCCCTGTACCTTTTTGTACTCCTACAGCTGCCAACCTCGGAATTCGACTGCCTTATAATTCCTCAGCACGGACCCAACGGAAAACACTTTTCTCTGTTGTCCTACAAAGCGTGTTTATTGGCCAGTAACCAAGAATATATCTCTGCGCGAATGTGTTTATTGGCCCGTTACCTAGCCATGGACATCCTGCTGTTGAGAGCGTAACTCCGGGAATGTGTTTACGGAGCCGTTCTCGGTAGCAATACTCATATGCAGTTATTTTTAGGATACCTTTTTAAGAAAGCTAATGCATTTTGATTTTGATTTCATACAAGGTTTCATTTCATTTTACATGGCCGAATCGAACAAAACTTAAATTTTCTAACAGATTTTCATGCAGATCGCCGGAAATCCGTTCAGTACTTTCGAAGGCGAAATATGCGGACGGACCGAAACGGCTGGACAGACTCGGCCTTTCCACTATGTCATGTCTTGTGTAACAGACTGTCCGTCAGACACTGAACCTGCTTTAAACGTATTGGTCCAGATGGTGCACCCATGAAAGAATTTAAGAAGCTAAATCCGTCCAGAGGGATATCGAGGTCGACTACTTCTTTCATATCAGTGGCAATTCGAAATCGAACAAAATGTCTTCTCATTAATCTCTTCAACTTTTACGCAGGAACCCAAATTTATTCGAAACGTCTGTGCACCATTTCCATATGCCACTATTGCGTCTCAGTAACTGCCGACCAATAGCTTGTTACCAGCTACAGTACCCGACAGGCAACCTGTCTCCCGGAAATGGGAATTGTCAATACTCCAGCTTTTCCTAACATTCGTTCTGACCCTGTGGTTCTGCCAGTTGACCTTAGCTGCTGATGCATCATTACTTGATGGCCTTCTGTAAGGCCCTCAGTGGAGTGGTTCGTAATGGGGAATAACTGGCCCCCTTAGAATTGAACGAAAGCTCTCAATTCTTTGCACTATGGCGTCAGTACCATTGACAGTTAACGACCTTCGTAATTCGGCATTTTCTTGTGAAGCCGCTCATATGGTAACAAATTAGGCAACATTTAATGGAACCTGATGGTCACAAGACCATATCCATGTTACCTCTGAGATTCTCACACAGGTGACTATATACTGCTCTCGGCCATTTTATGTTCGATACGAGCTTGGCTCACTGTTCGACCCTGAAGATGGGTGTAGTACTTCTACAGAGCTACATGGTTTCATTGATATATTGGGTTTTCGGACTTTATTCATTGTCCTGGTTTTTGAGATAACTAATAAAAACACGACGTTTCGGAAACTGGATCTGTTTCCGTCCTCAGGTGAAGGAAAACACCTATTCTGTTGGGTCCGTTAGCCTCAATCACTGGACCAGTGATTGAGGCTAGCTCTTTCTAACGGGCCCAACAGAATAGGTGTTTTCCTTCACCTGAGGACGGAAACAGATCCAGTTTCCGAAACGTCGTGTTTTTATTAGTTATCTCAAAAACCAGGACGATGGATAAAGTCCGAAAACTCGATATATCAGTGTGTAATACACCATCGTCAGAATCCTATAGTAACTACTTACATGGTTTCATGTCTCAGATAACAATACTCTTCGAAGTGAATTCAATTCACACCATACCCGTCCAAAGATGCGTTTTAATATTATTGCTGAAATGTGCTGTAATAATGCTAGCGACAAATGAAGCCTCATTCTTTGTAGGTTTCTCTATTCGTTTCAACTCTGAGAAGAATATAGGCCCATTTGTGACGGGTAGCCTACGCTGTCCTTAAATTGACGAAATCATAAACTTCTCTGACTGTAGTAAGAGTTTTAAAGTAAGCATTTACCTGGACAAAACACTGTGTTGTGGCCGAATATACTTCTAAATAACATTTCTATGTTGAGATCTCAAGTAATGGGAAGTTCTAATAGGTTTGCTGCAGAGAACAATCTGGTACTGAGTTTATTTAAGATGAATAAAGCCAAGGATTGGATCTAAACTTAAGGCAAGTGACCGATGTCCGCTCATGTACAGCGCATAGGAGATATAAGAAATTTTGAAGGGTTCCGTCTCCTAGAACATAATGTTGTGTAGTCCGCTGAAATTCGGCCGATGTTTCGGAGGTACATGTAGCCTCCTTATCCAGGGTCGACGAATAAGCCGAGCAAGAAACCAAAAAGTGTCAGGTAGCAAGTAGATCTTGATTTATTTTTCTATCCTGAACATATAGGCGACATGTTCCCCCGAAACATCGGTAAACATTTAAAGGACTACACGGCGGTATATCCCAGAAGATAAGACTCTTCATAACCACGGCTGTGAGAACGTCAAATCCTGCATGAGAAATTTTAGTCCACCTGAAGGGAGGAGCCCATTTAAGAGACCTTTGGAGAAAACTGCATAATGAGGAGCTTCATAACTTGTGCTCTTCTCCAAGTATAATTAGAGTGATCAAGTCGAGGAGGATGAGGTGGGCAGGTCATGTAACACGAATGGGGAAGACGAGGAATGCGTATAGGATATTGGTGGGAAAGCCAGAAGGAAGGAGACCACAGGGAAGACCAGGGCGTAGGTGGGTGGACAATATTAGAATGGATCTTAGAGAGATAGGATGGGATGGTATGGATTGGCTAGATCTGGCTCAGGATAGGGACCAATGGAGGGCTCTTGTGAACACGGTGATGACCCTTCGGATTCCATAAAATGCTGGGAAATTCTAGAGTAGCTGCAGAATTGGCGGCTCCTCAAGAAGGGCTAAGCTCCATGAGTAAGTAAGTAAGTAAGGTGTAGGGATAAAACATTGATCTTAAAGAAACGGATATGAGGACGTTGACCGAATTCGTCTGTCTTTAGGATAGGAGCCAGGTTTGAACTCCTATAAATACGACAATGAAGCTCTCATTTCCATAATTTCTTGACTAGGGAGACAGTTATTTTTCTATAAAAGGAGTCTGGTCCACGTAGTTGGTGGTTTCCGCTGATCTCAAACCAAACAGCCTTAGAAACTGATACAGTGTCGTTATATAACGTATATACCATAATTGTTCAGTTTCAGGAGTGCTAGACTGGCCACCGTTTGATAAACTTCTGATAAAGAACCCGATTGTGTTCCAGACACTATAGCAGAGTGTCTCCGCGTTGGAACTGGGCTTCGTCGCTTCTTGCCTGCTCCTCATTAAGTCCCGGGCTTCCTTCTAATTAGCTCGAATCCCCTCCACACGCCAATTTATACTTTTCTCGACAACAAACGCAAGTAACTTTTCTCGCGTCTCTCCTTCAATAACAGAATATTTTCTGTCTTTAAACACGGGAAGGATTTTCAAGTCACTTTTAATTAAGGTAAATAAGGCAAGATTGAAATAAGCAGCATACACCGTCAACCGAGGCCATCTTCTTATGTGCTAACGAGCTCCTTATCTGTTCGACTTCAGAAATTGTGCAGCTGTTTTATTTTCTGGAAGGGAAGGAGCACTGGTGCCTCACAGAACAGTCAAAGTGGGACGATCCACACACTTACTTACTTACTTACTTACTTAATCCGTTCCTCTCATACCTCACGGTGTCGAGGTTTTCTTTTCGTTTGGATCATTTTACAGACGGTAGGACTCCTCGGACGGGTAATCAGCTCGTCGCAAGGCCTCTACCTAAACAGAGGACAACACAAACACAGAATAAACACACACACACATATATATATATATATATACACCAAACGTACATGGCTTGTGTGGGATTCGAACCTACTATTCAAGCGAACGAAGTAAGTACATGCCTCAGACCGCTCGGCTAACGTCAAATACTGTGTCTGAACATCGTGCCATAAGGACCTTAGGGTTCCTGAAGTAATGCAGCACATGAAAGTGAGTAGCTTTCTCCAGATCCATGTCCTGTATCCGAGTAAAAGAGATTCCAGCATCCATTAATTTAGAAATGGTTACAAGATGTAGGTTGGAACACCAGAAGCGAAGAAACCATCTGTGGTATCTAGACGTAAAAGGGAGCATAATTTTAATGCCTGCCCGGAGGCAATATGGAGTTAGGGCGTAGGGACCGTCTGTGACGACGTAGGGCCCAGAGACGGGCTGTTATGAACACGGAAATGAATTATCTGAGCGTCAGTCACCTCAAGAGGGCGTGTGCTCCGTGGAGTCAGTGCGGCATTGGTGTCCGACGTTTCAGACTCTCCATCTCCAACAGCGGTTGATGTGATGGTTGTTGTGTTCACATGCAGAGCTGTCTACCGTCCCATCCCGGACCGCGTGGGGGACCATGTGCATAGGCAAATGATCCTTCATATCCTATCGCGAATACGTGTAGAACCTATGATCATCTGAATTAATGTTTCTTGCCGTAAGTCCTTCCCCTCTTGGAAAGAACGAGAGGCTACAAGGACTGCTTAGTTAAGGATTTCACCCCGATATCTTTATCAGAGGTACGGTCCTCTGATACAAGAGAGAACTTCAAAAGCATCTCAAGGAAGGTCCAGCAACAAGTAACATAAATTCAGATGACGGACCGACTGTTCCCTCTGCGGTTCGTGATGAAACGGACCACAGTTTGGTGCTGCAGCGGGAGAACAGAAGGTTGCCGTTATGACTAAAGCAATGTATGGTTTGTTGAAATGACAGGAATATTTCATAGGTCTCTGAAAGTTATAGCAGTCAGTTTGTTTTAGGAATAGGCCTATCCTGGCAGGCGATCTAAGTGCAAAACTTTCTGGTTGGAATCTCTCAAACTCGTCAGATTTGAAACTAACTCCTTGGAGTCGGGTCCTTCTTAAGAAGCCAACAGGTGCTCAGCCACTAAAGAAAATCTTAACACTTTGGTTTATTATCGTGTCACAAGAGAATGCCACTGACCCCTATCCTTACCCACATATATCCAATCCATACCACCCCATCCTCTCCTTTAAGGTCCATTGGATATTATCATCCAATCAGATTAGTAACTCCTGGATTTATTTGTTAGTTCTGAATTCGAAACTTCAGCTCCGCAAGGCCCTACGCATTACACTTCTGATGGGAAAGGTGTTGCCGTTGACAGTGCTGCCCATCAAAATGTCCGATTGTCAAGGTTCACTATCTCCATCACTCTGGTCTCAGATCAAGTACCAATAATATTTCACTTACTGGATCATTTTGGAGCTAAGGAAATCTTGAGCGTAGTAGAAAAATTAGCAGTGTAAGTGGTTTCGGGCCTCGTTTCTGACTTAATATCTTTCAGAATTAATAATAATTCAATTCAATTCGTGTTTATTTACGTGCAAACTTAACATCACAGAGGCCAATAACAAAGTTGGCACGAGTACATAGAAATACAGATACAGAGTGATTCACGAAGTTTTACCCCGGCTTGTGGTACATATTCCTGGGGTTATTTCCTGCAAAATTTCCTTATAAACTTTTGATCGATTTTCAATAGTTACGGAGTAACAGTAGATTTTCGAAACGCATCATTGTGAATGCAGCGCTATGCTTCAGCGTGGGCGACCATACGTTCCAGTCAGCTATGTCAGCAGATAAGGTAGATCGGTTTGAATGTTGCGCGTAGGTAGATAGGCAGAGCGGTTCATACGCGTGCGACGCATTGTGTTGACGTGCAGAGAGACATTTTTGAAAATCTTATGTAAATCCAGTCGTCTTCTAAAGCACTACAATTTAAAGGAAACAGATTGATAGAAGGGTGTGATTTGCAAATATTGGTATGTTTACAGAATGGGATGCTGAAAATAATGTAATTTTGTAACAAAATCAATGAAAAATGTTGCACAATGCAAAATTAAGAAATTGGAAAAAAAAATTGTTTTAGAATGCTTTGTTCCTAAAATATTAACGATTTAAAAAGTGTTTGTATTGTATTTCTAATTTGTTTTGACTGAAATTCAAAGAAAAAAAAGATTTTTCGCCAGTTTTCAAATTACTGTATCTCTTTAATTATGAGTTGGATACCATTAGTATATTAACAATTTTTGTTCCAAATTACCTCAGGAATGCCCTCCCTAAGTGGGGGTAAAACTTCGTGAATCACCCTGTATAACTAAAAAGCAAAATACAAATAAGACATTTCGAATAGTTATTCCATTACGTGGTGAGAAAGGACAATACACATAATTTTAATTTCATGCATCCTGTTGTGTTACAATATACAGCCTCTTTATTAACCGTCACAACACAACAAATATCAAGGTCAATGCCCAGCTACGGCTCTGCTACATATTTCGGCTATCAGTAGCCATCATCAGGCAAATACATGGTTAAACATACATACACCACTGAACTGCAGTGCTATTAAACTTGATACAGTACTATTAATCATATAAAACATTTGACGTAAATACAATAAACAGATTATATAAAACAGAAGTTATATTGTAAAACAAGAATAAAATTTTTAATTGATGTTTTATAACACCGAATCAGTCGTTGGTTTTGTATTTTCGCATTTGTCCGATTGCAAATATGTCGAGATCTTTACCCACCGCGTTGGCAGCATAGGCGCACCGAGCAGAAGGACAGTGTTTATTAGAGGGACAAACACCAAACAATGAGAAGTCCCTAAGACTGCTGGGGGGAACGCGAAGGCTAACATTTTCCGAAAGAGAAGAGCAGGATTTAAGACCACGAAAGACCTGAACAAGAAAAAGTGCATCAAGGTGATGTCTCCGTTTATGTAAAGATTGCAGACTTAATTTCTCTAAAGCATAAACATAATTATATGAAATATGAGGGAAAAAACGATAAAAACAGACGGACGCAAACTTCTGGTGGATGCGCTGAAGCTTATTGGCGTCAGTCGAGGTGATGGAGTTCCAAACTACCGAGGCATATTCCAACTTGGACCTGACTAAAGTAAAATATAGTACATACAGACTCTCCAGGGAGGAAAACCTGTAGGTAATGGATAATAATATATCATGAAGTAGCCGATAAAGTAGCTCGCAACCTGGCAGATTATGTATGAAGTCTTTCAGCTAGAAAAATTACAATTCCAGATCGGAATTGCGAGTTACCTGGTCTGGATCGCCTTTTTAGATCCGTAATCTGGCATGCAAAGTTTCAGTAAACTGGGTTGCCAAAAACATTAGCAGAAGACTCGGGAAGAGGCACTTGAACGCTGGCAAACAAAGACATCAAAGTGTGAGGCCTACACGCGTCAATATATATACGTATACTCGTATAGATGGGTCCAAAAAAATGTACTCACTCTTTGACAGTCAATATTTTTGGAACAAAATGACACGTAGTTGCAATTCTTGCGCGGAGAGAGAGAGAGTCGTATGTGTTCGAAGTGACCACCATCAGCGACTAAACAGCATCGATGCCGCCGAACTGCTGAGCGAACTACGGCTGTCAGTGTGTCCGGTGTGATGGCTGCACACGACGCTTCGATGGTTTCCCCTAGCGCGTTTAGTGTAGCTGGCTTTTGTCGATAAACTTCATCCTTCAAGGTTCCCCATAGGTAGAAGTTGAGAGGTGTTAGGTCTGGAGACCGTGGTGGGTACTCAGTAGCACCTCTTCGACCTATCCATCGTCCAGGTAGAGCTTCATCCAAGTACGCCCTGACATCTCGATGGTAGTGAGGTGTAGCACCATCTTGTAGGTAAAATCTCTCATCTCCAAACAGCTCCCAAATGGCAAATCGATGTCTGGAGCATATCGAGATACACCTGATCAGTGCTGCAACACCACAGCACTGGAAGCTGGACTTGTTACTACCCGTGGTCGCTTATGCACATCATGAACAGTAACCGTCGGCTTCAAATTTATCCCGAATACGGGCAATTGTTCGACGTGTTGGTGGCTGAGTTCCAAACTCATTCTGCCATTGTCGTTGTACCTCTTTAATGTTTTCGTACTTCCAGCACCACTCCAATGCAGCCTTGCGTTGCTCGAAGAACAACCTTTCAGCCATTGTTGCTGCTGTCTTCTGCTCGCAGCGCGCACGCGACACGACACTCATGTGACCTTCGCCCACTGTTGAGAAAACATTACACTACACTACTGCGCAAGAATTGCAACTACATGCCATTTTGTTCCAAAGATATTGACTATCAAGGAGTAAGTACATTTTTTGTACCCCCCTGCATATGTATGACCTATCGCGAAATCCCATATAAAAAAGGGGTGAGGCAAAGGTACTACCTGCCCCAAATTTTATCCGATCCATGACAACATTGCGATCGCGAGTTAATTACAAGAGCGGTTCACACGTCGTGATCCGTGTGACTGTGATCCTGAACGGCGGGTGGAAGCTAGAGGCAACCGTCGTTAAAGCCCCCCTCGAACAATCTTAGAACAGACTGGGATATTGACTTTGGGAAACCCCAGTAGTTTTGATAACATTCCGAACGTATATCTGAGGCACCTTTCACCTTTTGTTCATTCAACACATTTATTTAACCATTGTCTTCGGCTCAGTCACTTACCAGCTTCTTGGTAGGAAGCAAAAAACCTAAGAATGCGGAAGCCGGGCAAGGAACTGAAATTCCCACAAAATTTGCGTCCATTTAGTCTCTTGTCTGCTACGGACAAACTGCTCGATAGACTTCTTCTGTAAGCAGTGAGAATGTGCACTGAGGGGGAAAACAAACTTACTAAATGCAAGTCAGTTTGGCTTTTACGCATGTATTTTTATTTTCTGTATCCTGTTGTGTATTATGTATTTGAAGGTATATATAAAAAGGCCGTCAACACAAACAGTTGATTATAAACGGATAATAAAACATTTAATATTCGGATTATTTTATTTTCACTCCATTACCTGTTTCGATCTACAAAGATCATCATCAGGTATTTTTCTCCAATTTTATTTAACTGGAGTGTTCTAACTTTTAACACGTTTAAAATATCATCATCAGGTGTTTTTCTCCAATTTTATTTAACTGGAGTGTTCTAACTTTTAACACGTTTAAAATATCACATTTTATTCGAGACATACCCCACACAAAATATTTCAAATTAAAATTTGAATTATAATATTATTAGTAAATATAAAAATGGATCCATTTTGATGGTCCAGTAACGACATATGTAACCATGAAAACCACCTGATGCTGATCTTTGTAAATAGAAACACGTAGTTGGATGAAAATAAAATAATCTGAATATTAAATATTTTAATGTCAGTTTATAACAACTTGTTTTGGCGGCCCCTTAAGTATACCTCTCATGAATGTCACAAGATTGAGGCAAACTGATGTTCTGATTCTGAATTTCAACAATATCTGTCGACAGCTACGGTATTGTTTCATATCTGAAAAGCCTTTTAGGCGACTCGGCCCCCCGACCTGCAATATAAGTTGTCAAAATTTGAATTTTCGTTAAGTTTAACCAAGCCGGTTGCTTCTTTTCTCACTAACGGATATTTTTAAGTCTCGATAGATGATGAATTTTCAACGGCTGGAGTGCCTCAAGGATCCGGCCTTTACCCTAGTGCTGTATAGTTTGTGTATACATGATGCGCTCACAACACCTGGGATTCATCTCTCTCCCCCCCCCCTCACGGGTGATATGTACTCTACATAGAAGAATGAAAGTCTTGCTCTCAGAAAATTGCAGCGCGGTCTCACTTCTGTTGAGTCGTGGTATGAGCTGGATAACATTATTGCCACGTCTTGTAAAGGTCAGAGAAGATAAGATATAGGTGATCTGTTTCTCTTGAAGGCTTCGTGTCTCTGGGAGACGAACGGAACGCCTCCTGTGTAAATAACTTAAAAGTATCTAGTGCTATCTTCGACAGTGGGGTAATGTGGAGATTTTATATAGAAAGGACTGTAGCCAGTGCTTTGGCCACGTACAATAGGACTTGTTCCCTTTTCAGAACTGTGCGTTTAAATGCAAACATCAAACTTACCTTCAACAGAGCACTAATTACGTCAATAATTACTTACGCCTGTCCCACCTCGGAGTTTGCGGCTGATATAATTGGGGTGCTGGCAACCTTAACAGACGCAGACTGGCCCTCGATTTGCTTGTAACACTCAGTATTCCTAACGTCCACGATTAAAGGTAAAGTTTTCCCCGCATTTAATTAAGCGCGCTGCATGTAGAGGTATGTGGGAGTGGATGTATAGCTCCACCATACTTGACCTTGGCATTAGATGGTGGTGAATGGTAAGCTTCACGCCCCAGCCTCTTTATCCCTAGGGAAGGAGCCCCCTGTACTCATTTTATAAGAGGCTGGGTGGGCCCTACAGTCGGTCTGTACGCTGTGGAGAAGGGAAACATCTTTTGCCACTGCCGGGGGTAGACCCCAAATCCCTCGGCAATACAGGCCATAGCCCGTCGCTATACCGACTCAGCTAACCCGGCTCTTTCGCATGCAATTACATAATTAAATTTTGCAAGAAACAGAAGTCATCCAGAATCATCAAACTTTTAATGTGTATGCTATTGGACAAGGAGATGCCATGCATAGAAAATATAAGGGGCTTGTGCTTGGCGACGGCTACGCCTGCGACCGTTCAAATGACGAACAGCTGTTTCAGAGTGCTTAAATAAGTTAAAGCATAACCTGCTGTACAAACCTTCACTGTCGGAGGGCCTCTGTATAAGTTCTGTGTACTTTTAGTGTGCTGACGACTGTTTCAGAGTGCAGTATGGAGTGTGCACAGTATATTATCACGTATTAGGGTGACTCTCGACTGGATTATGGATTGGAGACTGGATTTATTGACCACTTACAGATCGCAACTACAAATCACTATAACACTATACAAATCACTACAGTACTCGTATTCTCCAAATCTTTTCAGTCTGCTGTGTCTTCACGAGTCGTTCCCTGGTATCGGCTTTAACAACGGCGATTCTTTAACTACACCGACCAAGTCCTCTCTTCACAGATTCCCTTACGCCTGACCAACTTCTAAACTTGCCTCAGTTATAATATCTCTTCTCGGGCCGCGTGGAAAACACCGTTCGTTGTTTTATTTTGACGTTTCCATGGGAACGCGTTTGTTCGCGAAAACTTTACTCCGTAACGGCTGTTTATACTTGCTCATTAAGAATTAGTTGCCTAGCAGCGAATGTGCTTTCGTTCTTTGCTTCGAGGTCATATGTTTACAAGCTACAATATGTTAATATAACGTAAATGATAAAGTTGTCTCTTTGCTTAACTAATTAAACACTACGCCATGAAAATGTATGGAGCAGTGGATGTATAGATCCACATTTTCTTGAGCTCAGCACTAGGTGGAAGTGAGTGGTCAGCTTCACTTCCCGGCCACTTTATCTCCGGGGAAATCGCCCCCGGTACCCATTGGATAGGAGGTCGGGTGGGCCCTAGAGCCGGTCTAGACGACATGGACCCTTGACCCTACCGGAACTCGAACTCCAACCCCTCGGCCGTCCAGCCCGTAGCCAGTCGCTGTACCGACTACGCTATCCCAGCTTCCCATGTGTTAATGTACTTGTCTACAAATGTCCTCACCCGGACGCATTGCAGAGAAGCAGGATTTGTATTGTGTTACGATGGAGCAGAAATAGCACCAATTTCTCCTTCTGTTGAAGAGAAGAGCCCATTCTCAAAACACCAGAATGGTGTAGGAAACTGAAAAGAAAAATGTTCATGGCTCCTATCGGGGCTCGAAACCAAAGGCGGTCTTGCTGGTGAAGATCGGCAACAAATTACTGCTCTGCTCATCACATCAACCCCTGACGATGGAGCCAGAAATAGCCTCAGAAACGTAGAACAGCAAATTCACAGACTGCATTGTATAAGTTTCGCTTTCGAAGTTTCACACCATACATAGCTAGAATGTGGTTTTGCAGATGTATCATGCGTTAAGATGCGTTTTTGTAACGGTAATTTCATCACTGGAGCTTCGCTGTTAAATATTTGTTTTAGAAGTGTCATAATCGCTCCATTAGCGAAATCTGGTGGGGACGCACAGCTGTGCACTGCCTGGCATCACATTTGTGGGGTTGAAAACAAATGAAAGGAAGTCGGAGGCTAAGTAAGAATGAAATTCCAATTGAATATACATGTTTGCCAGTTGTGTTCTTTGCTGCCTTACATTGCCCTTCATGTTGATTTATTGCAGGCGCAAACCTGTTGAGGCAGACCCAAAACACACTGCAGATATACCTAGCAGACTGCACAGTCACCTTTACTTTGTTAAACATTCTTGTCACTGAAAGATGTTGCAGATAATGTTGAAGATCTTAATGAAGCCCTAAATGTATATCGTGCCACACTTTGTGCTTTCAAACCCATTATTGAGAACTGAGGTTTTGGAAATTAATACACGTATTTTGGTATTCTGAGCTATGACACTGTATAGTCCGGTAGGTGGGCACATACTGATTACCTTTTTTGTTTCTTGGGGTGGGGTGGTACAGTCCACCTGGTACATCGGCCATTAACTGGCCTCTTGTATCAGCCCCGGATAATAATGTGGAGCAGTCGGTGGAATGAGAATTGGCAGGGGAAGCGGAACGACTCGGAGGAAACCTGCCTTCGTGTCAATTTGTCCACCACAAATCCCACATGACGTGAGCTGGGCGCGAAGCCGGTGATTAACCACCTGAGCTAGGGCACAGCTGCCAGTGTACCTTACATACTACACAGTACCTTAGCCCAGAGTTGCACAACACACTTTTTGGAATGCTGACGAGGTTCTGAGCTTCCTGTAGATCACGTGTCGAATGAGATTGGAACGAACCGAAATTAAATTCATGTATCAACTGCTATAGTAGTTTTGTAGTGTCTGTTGATGAAACATGTGGGCAGACAGTCAGAGCCTCATCATAACGAGCTCGCTATATGCACTTCGTGCAAACGTAGCGTATTGTTGTTGGCATCATTATTGTTATAATTTTCTTTCATTGGCGCTACAGCCCTCATTTGGGCCTAGGCCTACCTCCATGAAACTCTACGGTTATTATCATTATTATTACTATTATAATAGCTAACAGACCCCTTGAAAACGTGGCGCAGTTCAAATATTTGGGAACGACAGTAACAAATGAAAACGTGATTCAGGAAGAAATTAGGAGGAGACTGAATTCGAGTAATGCTTGCTACCATTCAGTCCTAAACCTTTTGTCTTCTCGTCTGTTATCTAAAAATCAAAATATTATTATATACGAAACTATAATTTTGCCTGTGGTTAAGTATGGTTATGAAAACTTGATCTCTGACATTGAAGGAGGAACGTAGATTGAGCTTGTTTGAGAACATGGTGCTGAGGAGAATATTTGGACAGAAGAGAGATGAAGTTGGTGGATAATATTAAAATGGTTATTAGAGAGATAGGATGGAGTGGTATATACTGGATTGATCTGACTCAGGATAGGGACCAGTGGAGGGCTCTTGTGAATATGGTAATATGTACGTACCTTTAGGTTCCATAAAATGTTGGGGAGTTCCTGAGTAGCTGCACAACTGGCGGCTTCTCAAGAAGGGCTCAGCTCCATGAAGTTCGTTTATTATTATTACTGTGGTGAAACTTTTGTTTAAAATAATAAACTATGAATTGCTTTATTTATTACGTAAGGAGACGTAAATAGCCACAGCCCGGTATGAAAGAAGAAGAAACGGTATTTTGGTTTCGTACTGTTTGGCGCCGTTGAATGTTCTGTGGTGTTTTCTGAACGTTGGATGAGCTACAGCTGATGGAATAGAGGGAAGGAGGTATTGACCAAATTGATGATGTCACGTAACCTCGGGTTATGTAGCGTGGTCCGAGGAGATTCCGAGAAACTGAAATTCGTGTAAAGCAAATATGAACGATAATCGGTTCCTGTTTTAACGACACGTTATGGCGAAATACTGAGCTACCTTACCCAGACTGAAGGCTGTGATGGTTACTCTCCTTGGAGCAGCTACGCTACGAATATGCTTAAGTGTCGTTCACAGTTGCTGCTCGGTCTAAGGTGTGTATAGTCTTTACCGTTCTGACACTGGGATTGTGGGTTCGAATCCCTTATTTATGAAGGTGAAATTGTCTCTGTGCTTAACTAATTAAGCACTACACCATGAAGATGTATGGTGGAGTGGCTGTATTTATCCACGTATTATTGACCTGGGCACAAGTTGAGGGTTAGTGTTTAGCTTCATGCCCCGGCCGCTTTAATCCCGGGGAAAAAGCTTCTGTTACCCACTGGATAGGAGGTTGAGTGGGCCCTAGTACCGGTTTGGGTGACGTTCATGAGAGAAGAATCTTTCCCCTATCGGGACTCGGAACTCCTCCACGTCGACTGTCTATTCCCCTCTATTTATATTTATTTGTTTAATTATTCATTATTTAATGACGCTTTCAAATGCTAAAGATATTTGTAGCTTTAATGATTAATGGGTAATGTGGAAGGAAATGGAGGTGACGTAAGTCAGACCCTATCCCGGCATTTGCCTGACAGGACAGAGGAAAATTAACAAGAATCCTGTTAGAAACGTCGGTAGCCGGACCAGATCTGAGCCTTTCGAATAGGAAGCAGGACCGCTAGCTTACAAGTTTAGTTTTCAAAGAGTCATGCATAAGAAATATAGGCCTTGCCTCAGATAATGAACAGTTTGTAACCTAATTTTGGTGTAAGGCGGTTAGTTAACGTTGTGTACGTTTAAATGCTCTCTCAAGTAAGCAAAGAAGACGTTTTCTTCACGCCGCACTGGAATCTGTCCCTTGTGTCTGCAGAAACACCCCGCGCTTGGAGCAGTCTGATGAACAGCCCAGAGGAGACGAGGGTCGGGGGGGGGCCGTTTAGCTCGGTAACCAAGACGCATCGCCCCGAGCACGACCCAGCGTCGTATCGGCCGCCATCCATCCTTCCAACCCCCCCCCCCTCCCGCTCTGCCTCATTTTCAAATGGTCCCGTAACTTAGGTTTTACTTTTTACTCGGAATAATTAACTGCACGAAGCCCCTCCACCCACTCAAGGTTTAAACTGCTTGCAGCGTGGGTCCTAACCCATTACGGTTTATGCTTCTCTTCTGAACAAGGTATTAGCTAAATTTAAAAGCTGTCTGGAATAAATCGCGCAATTGTTATGCGCCAGACGTAGTCACGCTGAGTCCAACGTGCGCATTTGAGGGGCTTCACTTCCACGAACGTCAAATTGGCTCTGTCTCTGAGCGCCACTTCATGAAGGCGTACTCTGGCGCGGAGCTCCATTCATTCAAAACCTTGACACCAGGAACAGGTGATCATACTCCAGTTTCTGTGCCCCCCCCCCAAGGGAAGGGCCCCCGGTTCGCACTAAATAGCCTGCATGGTGGGCCCCAGTTGGCAAGGAAAACACTCTGTCCCGAGAATTGAATCTGTGTCACTCACTTTTAATGAGGAGTTCTGTGTGGGACTAGTCGTGACTAGTTTCACCTAAACAGGCAGACCACCGCAGGTTGTGAGGTGTGATGGTGCGCATGTAGATCCCCTGCCACTGTATGCATCCCGGCAGCAGGTGGCGGTGCCTGCCGTCTGCACGAGCCGCACGTTAGGCTACGGGAAGGAAGCGTGTGCCGTAGGATGCTGCGATAGTAGTACACCTCCTTCAGAACATGGCACTACCACCACCGCCCAGATCCTCGGCTGTTTACAATTTGTATTCATCTTTCCATCTCATTCGACGCTGTAGAACCAGTATCACTAGAATACATAAAAATCGATAAGTGAACACGTAAATACTAAGAAGAGTTATATTTTCTTGATTATAACGCCATGTATTTCGTTGAAAATCAACGATGTTATATCCCAGAAGATAATACTCTTCGTAACAACCGGTGTGAGAACCTCAAATTCTACATAGAGATTACTTTTTAGCTCACTTCCCTTATTTTGAAAAAAATAAAAGCAGGCTCATGTGTTCACCATGCTGTCTGAGTCTCTCCCCTATTAACTTGCGAATGCTTGAGCTACTCTCTATGTATATCATGGCACCTGAGCCAGTATCAATCCCTCCCATCAGTCTGTGTGTCTATGTGTATCCCCTTACCGTTGCCGGGCAACGGCTCTGTAAAAACTTTACCGCGGCAACGAATACACACGCAACAGTAGAAGAACTGTTGGAGGCGTCGTTTACTATGCGGTTTATGTCGTATCAAAGAATAGTAGGCAATTAGTACTTCCCAGGACTTGTAAGGTTTGAGGTTTCCGTGGAGGTGTTTATGGAGATTTCTCTCTTCTAGAATATGCTTAAAACTGCGAGTTTTCAACAGAATACTTGGCGTTATATCTTGGAAGAACTTTAATTTGCACAGATTTGGGTCTAAAACTTACAGTCGTAATTCGGACACGGTTTAATTTTTAATGGTAGCTTAATAATAATGATGATGATGACAGTAATAATAAAACTAATAATTTAATGTTGCTTGTCTTGTTATAGCAATTGATGCTTTATGTTTGCATTAACTGGAAACTGGCCTGTATAATGAGGTTCATAGATAAGCCTGCAGAAGAAATGGTGACGGAGGCTGGTGAGAAGTGAAATGGTTTCATCCGTGAAACACAAACATGAATATCCTTTCTGTTTCCGAAACGATACTAAAAATTGCAGGGCATTTTGATTGGTTCCGTTTGTTGTAGCTCGGGTAACCGGAGGGCCACTGTAATTATTCACAAAGTTCTGGCGAAACAGCAGCACAGCACTTCGGCCCCATCTTGCAGTGGCGTGTCTTCTGAAGCGTCCGTTTCACCAAGTTACCTAACTAGTAATGCAGAGTATGTCTTGCCGTTACAATTCCATATGAACACATAGGAATACTGCAGATTAAGAAAAAATTACGAATTGTAAATAGTATGACAATTCAGACAAGTGACTATTCAGAATATTGTTTTGACAGGACCGTGAAGCCTTGTCGGCCTTCACCACTTGCAGCTGCATGCCTTATGTGCCGCATTTCTTGTACGTCGCTTTGCTTCCCACTGACCTTGGAGGTGAAGCGCATTCCTACCTTGTTCAGCGCCCTGCACTGTGCTTGAAAGTAATATTATTCTTCTTCTTCATGGATTAGGCCAATGACCACTTCTAGCTCAAGAATGCCCACTTCCTTGCTTGCCAAAGACCTCTTCTCCCGCTTGGTATGTGTCAAATGGCATGTTTTGGAATTCCTTTCTTGCTTTCTCTCCAGGTGTTCAATCAGTTGTTTCATATATTCCACTTCTTTTTCCGTTTTTTCTTTCAATGGCTCTTCCAGCCCTTTCAGGGCCCTGGCCTCTTATTGAGTTCCGTAATCATTTTTCACAGACGGTCGGGCTCCTTGAACGAGTGATCAGCCCGTCGCAAGGCCCCTACCTAAACAAAGGACAACACAAACACATACCTAACATCCATGCCTTAAATGGGATTCGAACCGAAGATCCCAGCGTCCGAGTGAGCGAAGACAGTTCATGCCTTAGACCTCGCGGCTACTGTGACCGGCACTTCTTTTTCCATGATCTAGAATATTTGTAATTCATGACGTCATACATTTTTTATCTTGTGAATATGGTTAGTCTTTAAGGGTTCTTATGAATTTCAGCCTAGCTGTCTGTATTTCACAGGTCTCGTTTCTACATACGTTCAAGCTTCACTTCTCTGTAACAATATGGGCACTGTCATTATTCTGTGAAACTTCAGTTCACTAACTTTTTCTATCTCTAATTACTTAGTAAAGTATCATACATAAATAAAAAAAGTAAAGCTATACCTGTAACAGGCCGTGAAGGACCATAGGGTTGTGACACCTCGGGGCTCCCAAATTTTCTCTAGACAATCGCCTCACAGATGGCGGTAAGATTGTCCGCCTTACGCACCAGCCGTCCTTTGCCCCCAAGGAAGATTCCTGATACTCATTTCTGTTAGAGGCTGAGTGCGGCTGGAAGGATTAGGTCAATTGAAAAAAGAANATTTCTGTTAGAGGCTGAGTGCGGCTGGAAGGATTAGGTCAATTGAAAAAAAATCATCTTATCGGGGCTCGAACCCGCGACTTTCCGGCTTGTAGCATAGTGCAGGATTCATATACTGAAATAAATGAACATCTCTGTTCTCATTGTTATTTTTGTTAAATAATGAACTTTGTTGAAAAAATGGCACGTGTTCGGGACAGTATTTAGAGCTCCTTAGTTCTTACTGCACGCTTTCCTTTTAACTTCATTGTCATAGCTTCCAGCTCGTTTTCAGAAATTTTAATATTACAGTTTTTAAAGTTGCATGTTTCAACGACGGTGAGTATTCATATTGTCCTGAAGATGGAGGCACCATGCTCCTCCGAAATTTTGATATGGCCGTAGTATGTTACACGTTGACAACCCAGAAGCCAGTGTGTTGAGTGACCTCTGCTGTCCGTCTTCACCCTGTAAGATGACGTTCATCTGCAGCAGTTCTTTCAGTGGTGGCGTAATGCTCGTGTTTTATGTTTTATTAGTGCTTGAAACGTTTTGTTCTTGTTGGTGGTGGTGGCGCTTATTGAACGACGCTTAATGGGGAAAGGTCAGTCGGTATAGCGACGAGCTATGGGATGAATGGCCGGGGTTTGATTTCCGACATGGGCAAGAGCTCTTTCTCTTCTCCACAGCTTCGAAGCCGGTTCTGGGGCCCTCCCAGCCTACCATCCAGCTGGTCCTGGAGGTAAAGTGGCCGGGAAGTGAAGTTGGCGAGGCCTCCATCTAGTGCAGAGGGCAGGAATGTGGGAGCTGTACCTCCTTTCCCCCATACGTATTCCTGGCGAGATTCTTAGTTACTTCAGCCAGGGGCAACTTTACCTTTCTAGTTTACGACGCTGGTAGTGGTGAGGCTACGTAGCGGGAATAAAATAATATTAATGAATTATTTCGCAAGGGAAACCAAAATACTCGTAGTGAAGTCCTCCCCAGCCCCATTATGTGCTCCACGTGACCTGATCTGGACTCGAACCCGGCCACCCCTCCCACCCCCACCTATTGGGAAGCCGGCGACTAACCGTCTGAGCTATGGCATGGGTCAGTGCTTCAATGGAATGAGTTCAGTGACTAATAGCCCCGTGTTCTGTGGAGGCGCGTTCTTTGGAAGATATACAGAGGGTGAGACAGGCGTGGACCTGAGAGCGAGATAAACATGAGTACATGCATATAAAAAAGCTAAGATAACCATGTCCTTAACAAACTGAGCTTATGCCACGAAGACATATGGTGGAGTGGAGGTATAGCTCCACCATTCTTGGCCTCGGCGCTAGATGGAGATAAGTGGTTGGATTCACGCCCCGGCCGTTTTACCCCCAATATCAATTGGATAGGAGGCTGGGTGGGTCCCAGAGCCGGTCTAGGCCCTGTAGAGTAGAGAAAAGTTTCCTTGCCTCCGCTGAGAATCGAATCACGGCCGTCCAGTCTATATCCGTCGCTGTACTGACTGAGCACATAGACGTAAGAGTTCTGAAGATAAGATAAACGTGAATCCGTGCATATGGCCCTAAGTATATTCTTCAGACAGGACAAGAATGTAAAATAGGAATATCTGAGGCGTCTGCTAGTGGGGGTCGTAGATGCGAATCTCCACACATTCGTTGACATGTACAAGTCTGACACTTTTTCCCCCCGAATTTACCCCGAAATGGGCACCACTGGAACCTGTTGGGCGGAAGTATATGTTCAAAACAGTGAAATTTTACTGTGATATACACTGAAGAAGTTAGTTAATGGAAATTACTAAGCATCGCCTGAGTTACTGGCTTCTCAACGCGTCACTCATGCACTCAGTGGCTGGTCTGCCACAGGAGTCGATAGCTGTTATCTTCCTCATTTATTCCTCATTGGCAGGATAATGATAATGATTACTTATTGTCCAGTACAGATTCATTTCAGTGCTTTGTTCGCCCTCATAACAAGATGCCGCGAAATGAACTGTTGATTCTGACTCTTAGCATTAGCATCAGATGCCCGCACTGTGTGGCAATGATTGAGGACATCCCGGGTCTTCAGAGGAAATACAAAGCGAACATCTTGCTACTCTGAATGGACAACTGCTCTACGAATCCATGCAAAATTACAATATATCCACACACTGGTCATTATTCTTCATGTGACTTCTACTTATTTAACGTGAGCCAGGATAGCGACTGGATACAGGCTGGACGACCGAAGGATCGAAGTTCGAGTCCCTGTAAGTGCAATATTTTTCTCCTCTCCAGGTCGTCCAGACCGGTACTGTAGCCCTTCCAGCCTCCCAAGAAATTGAGAACGGAGGTCTTTTCACCAGGGATAAAGCTTCCGGGGCGTGAAGCTGACCACTCCCAACTAGTGCCGAGGTCAAGAATACATTACTCCACCATACTCCTTTATGACGTAGTGTTTAATTAGTTACACACAGACACAACATTACCTTTTTATATATTTATTTAATACGTCTTTGCTCGTACTTTTGAGAACGAGGTTTGAAGGAAGGAAAATTCCACCGTTTTTCGGAGAACCTGCCCGATTCATGTTGCCGCGTTGTTTTGTCGTCTCAGCTAAACACATGTTTATCGCTACCCCTACTCTGTCGTGCCGGTCTTCTTCATCCCTAGTTCTGCAGAAGGGTGGGAGGGGGCACTCAAACTAATGAAACGTGCTTACCCTTCGGACCGCCGCCCTGTACGTTTTAATATTCATTTAGAACCTCCCTCTGCCGACCAGTTCTCTTCCACAGTTCGATCCCATGGAGAAGCATGCAGATGGCACTGGGTTTGTGGCAAGGGCTAAAATTTGTAAATAGAAAAATACTGATTATTTTCTCTTACTCTCTCCATATTTTGTGTTTGTATAATCGCATCCGTCTCTCAGAGCCCGACAACCACTCTCAATTAAATTGGTATTTTCCAAAACGTAGCTAATAACACTAATGGAGGTTGAAAAGGGTAGAGAGGTAGTGGAAGGTCGGATGTACTCATGAACACTCGTAAACCCCTTCCTCTGCCATTCAGTGGCGCTCGGGGAGACGTTTCTTACATCCCCTCCAACCGTCGTTTCAAGCACCCCGCGTAGTAATGGAAGCGAACTTTCAGTGTAATCACAGTGACCTGACCCCGAGTCGAATTTGGTCTCCAGTGCGTTCACGGAACTTATATTGTTTGTATCGGAAACGTCAGGTCACTTCCCAGTGCCACCAGAGCTCCCGTAGTTGGGAAGTGACAAGAAGTGGCAGGGACAGATGCCAGCTGAAACTGGCTTCAGTAAGCAGTGCTAACACTAAGGTAGCAGGCCGTGATATAGCTTAGGCGGTTAGTCTCCGGCTTCCCACCACGGCGGCCCGGGTTCGAGCCCAGGTCTGGTCAAGTGGGATTTGAGGTGGACAAAGTGGCGCTGGGCTCTGGGGCAGGTTTTCTCCGAGTACTTTGGTTTCCCCTGCCAATCTTCATTCCACCAATTGCTCCACAATCACCCTCACTTATCATCTGGGGCTAGTACAATAGGCCAGAAGTGGCCGCAGTACAAGGGACTTAGTCCCACCCCACTAGCAATAAAAAAAACATCAAGGTAGATCTGAATTCTGCAGGATGCGCGGTAGATGAAACGGATTGAGGCTGCTAGTTTTGGAATTTCAATGATGACCAGTTTATGACTTCTGGTAGTGTCGGCAAGACTCGCGCCACGGTGTTGTATGACAATACCCGTCGAGGCCTGTTTAAATTTGCGCACGTAATTTGATTTGATTTTCCTGAATTGTTTATCTCATATAAGCAGCAGGTGATGCTGCAGTAAACCGACTGAGAAGGGAAGAAAGGAGAAACGAAACATGAAAAGAACACAAAAACTTAGGAAACAAACATGTAGAAGTATGGAGAAAATGTAGAAAGACGTCAAAAGACGAATATGATACATAATTAAGTAACTTCATGGAGCTGAGCCCTTCCTGAGAAGGCGCCATTTGTGCAGCTACTCAAGAACTTCCCAACATTTTATGGAGCCCGGAGGTTCATTACTGTGTTCACAAAACCCTCCACATGTCCATGTACAGAGATAGATATATCCAGTCCATACCATCCTATCCTATCTCTCTATGATCCATTTTAACATTGTCCACCCACCTACGCCTTGGTCTTCCCAGTGGTCTCTTTCCTTCTGGCTTTCCCACCAGTATCCTATATCCATTCGTCTTGTCCCCATTTGTGCTACATGCCCTGCCCATCTTATCCTCCTTTACTTGATCATTCTAATTATACTTGGAGAAGAGTACGGGTTATGAAGCGCCTCATTATGCAGTTTTCTCCTCAACACCCTGTTCTCAAACACCCTCACTCTATGTCCCTCCCTTAAAGCTAAGAGACCGAATATGAATACAGGGTAATTTTAATTATGCCACTGTCTTTGTTCTAATGATTAAGTCGGAGGCTTGAGATGAACTGGGTGTGACTGTAAGAAGGAAACCTCTTGTAAATTCATGACATACACGGAGTAACAGTGTTCAGACATCTTGGACAAGTGAATTGTTTCAACTTGATTGATAGGATTTTCTTGGAGTCTGATCTGGCAACTGGAGTTCAGGTTTCATGGTGTAAATTGCCTTTTCATCTTCGTGGCCCCTTGGATAGGCCCCAGAGTCGCTCTGAACGCACCAGTGAATATAGAAATTCCTGCCTCAGGCGAGATTCGGACCAAATTGTCCACCCCATAACCTAGTCTCCTCTTTTTCCCCCTTGGCACTACAGCCCCAATGAGCCTAGGCCTACCTCCATGAAACTCTCCGTTTTCACTTCGGTTTACTAGATCTTACACATACGGTAGGACTCCTTTGGCGGATGATCAGCTCGTCGCAAGGCCTCTACCTGTAGACAAACACAGAAAAACGCACACAAACATCCATGCCCTGAGTGGGATTCGAACCCACGATCCCGGCTTCCGAGGGAGCGAAGACAATGCATGCCCTAGACCGCTCGGCTACCGTGACCGGCACCTAGTCCCTTTACTCCAGTGTTTTTCTAAGACAGAGAAACTACTGAAGAACTCGGTGGGTCCTGAGAGATTTCCTCACTTACAGTGCTCTAATTGTGAAGCAGGCTGTCCCACAGCCTCCGATCTTTTCTTAAGCTTCGCGGCTGGTTCTTTTTCTACCGGCGCTAATGGACGCGTGCAGTGGAGAAGGAACGTACCAGCCCATGTGAGGGGAGTGTACATGCATGAGGGTCCCCCACCTCTTACTAGCCCGGGGAGGAACATTAATTAGCCCTTGATACATGCCCGGGGTTTCCTGAAAGTTTACCAGTTAATTAGAGCCCCCCTCCACCCCACAAACCCGTTCCTCCGTGTCCGCTAACCCGCCTGGATGTAAATGAGACATGGGGTGAGTGAGGGAGAGGGGAGGGTGAGGGGAGGGACGCAAGCGAGCAGCACAGAGAAGTTTACAGGAGGTTCTCCTGGCGATGGCCGCTGTCCATCTCTTGTGCATGGACTGAAAGCGATCTCTCAGACAAATTAATTTGGAAATATGTTACGTGTACCTTTCCCCTGAAAGTTGTGAATTTCGTATGTTGGTATTGTCTGCGGGAGTGGTGGAGCCTGTATGTGATTGCAATGCCGCATTTGACGTTCAGTTGTCCAGCGTCAGCAGCACATCCCTACAGCCACCCATGGACGCTCGCGTCTCGCTAGGACAGAAGGCTACAAATTTGATTTCCCACTTCTCAACACTCTGCAGCATTGGTGTGATTTACTGTTATTAATTTATATGCTTATTTGTGCCCTAAAATTCTGTTAGGCGCTAGTAGGAAGGTTTTCCTAGAAGTAAGAGTAGAAAATCTAAGTAGGGCTTATATAGCCGTTTGTCTATCATTCTTCTCAGCAGAAAGTAAGAAAGAATCGGTATGTAGGTCTCTAGTGGCTAATGAATTCTTCTAAATGTGGCAGAATTCGGCTGTTTTGGAACTACTGTACCATATCAGCTCTTCGCCAAAAGTAATTAGAATGGTAATGTCAAGGAGGATGAAATGTGCAGGGCATGTAGAACGAATGGTGGAGAAGAGGATTTTGATTGGAAAGCCAGAAGGCAAGAGATCACGAGCAAGAACTAGACGTAAGTAGGATAATAATATTAAAACGGATCTTAGGTAGGATGGGTTGGTATGGACTGAGTGTACCTGGCTCAGGATAGGGACTAATGGAGAGCTCTTGTGAACACAGTAATGAACCTTAGGTTTCCAAAGAATTTTGATAAATTCTTGAGCAGCTGCGGCTTCTCAAGAAGGGCTCAGCTCCATGGATTAGTTAATTAGTTAGTTAGTTAGTAACATGTCAGAATTACCTTCGTCAGGATTACACAAAGTTAAATTTGAAAATGGTTTCTGTCATTCTAATTCCGACAGTGACAAAAATTCTTTCCTTCACAGCGTCCAGACCGGCTCTGGAGTCCACCCATTACATTGGGTAACAGGGACTTTTTCTCCGGAAGTAAAGTGGCTGGAGCGTGAAGCTGACCATTTACCTCCACCTAGTGCCGAGGTGAAGAATACATGAAGCTATACCTCCATTCTCCCATACATCTTTATGGTGTGAAATGCAGGGATATTAATGCTTCCTATCACGCAGTTCTGAATGTTGTTTCGTCTGCTTCACCCTGATGGGGGAGAAGGGGAACGCATATAGGAAATTGGTGGGAAAGCCAGAAGGAAAGAGACCACTGGGAAGACCAAGACGTAGGTGGGTGGGCAATGTTAAAATGGATCTTAGAGAGAGTGGGATGGTGTGGACTGGATCGATCTGGATCAGTATAGGGACCAGTGGAGGGCTCTTGTGAATACGGTAATGAACCTTCGGCTTCCATAAAATGCTGGGAAGTTCTTGAGTAGCTGCACAGTTGGCGGCTTCTCAAGAAGGGCTTGCTCCATGAGTGAGTGAGTGAGTGAGAGTGAATAACAAGGAAGGAATTATATGAGAACAAAGTGTAGATATTATTTGTACCTAACAGAGAACAAATACAAGGTGGACAGAGATATATCTGAAACTAGGTTAAATGAATACTCTTTCTTCAGGGACCCTGAAGATCCTATGGAGACATGTATAGTTCGAAGGATACTGTTAAAATGAATCTAATATACGTAAATAGTGTGTGATGCTGCTGCAGTTGGCACTCCTGCGTCATTTCAGTAAGATTTCAATTGAAGTTATCGCAGTTACAGCATGGGAAGGGGGTCAGTTTATCGGAGGACCTCTACATAGCGGGACTCGAACCCTCGATTCTTGAGCGCCAACAGAGATATTCGTGGTCAGTTGAGCAGTGTGAAGCAGACGATTTGAGTGTTATGCGTGCTGCAGAGTTGGGGGCGGATATTAGCGGATCTGCCTAGCAAAATGCCACCGATCAGTTATTGAGCACCAACATTACACTTTCCAAGATGGAGCTCTTAGGGTAATTTGACGGGTCAGGTGTGGTCTGGATAAGGGAAGAAGGAATGAGTCGTACTGCAGGATATACATAGCTCCCTCTATTAATTAGGGGAAAACTCGATTGTCTTTTATTTTTTCTTGATTCTCATGTCTTCACCTTCATCTCTTCTCAATGTCAAAAGTTCTTCTAATGTTCTCTCAGTTTCCTCACTAACTTTAAAAAAACATTCGCTCCATTTAATTTACAGTCACCTAATTCATTTAATACTGTAAAATACTTTCGTCTCTCTCTCTTTCTCTTGTCTAATTTGATAACATTCGTAATTAATCACGTTTTCACCTCATCGCTAATGGACGCTTCCGAAAATGTTCATTTCGCCTAATGTTCAATTAACCTAATTGAACATTTGCATTTGCCTGCTCCTTCTCTGTCTCACTTTATACGTACAGGTCTATACATCGCCGTGTCGCTTTTGTCTGCCAGCAATGCTTGCTTACTCTCAGTAATTGCCTACGTACGTTCAAGAGGGACTAATCCTTGCTAAAAAGTATGAGGCATCTAAGTTGCTGTTGTTTGTATAACTATGCTTCTTGACAGTTCTTCTTCATTCAGATTAATTTCAGTTATGATTTGCGCAAAAGGGACACAGATATAAGAGTTGTATTTTTAGCTGTTGCGACTCAATTCCCTTAAAAGCTCCATACCATTGAAGTTTAGTATTCTTGTTTCTTATATGAAGGGAGGGGTGGAGGCATCCGATGACGTAACGTTTCCCATCTAATTTATCTCAATAGCAGACTGACATACAGTTTACAATAGGAAAACCTGTAGAGTTTAACTGGCGATTCACTTTCTCAGAAAACACAAACTTACTTACTTACTTACTTACTTACTCATGTAGCCGAGCCCTTCTGGAGGAGCCGCCAATTCTGCAGCTACTCAAGAATTTCCCGGCATTTTATGGATCCCGAAGGTTCATTATCGTGTTCACAAGAGCCCTCCACTGGTCCCTATCCTGAGCCAGATCTATCCAATCCATACCATCCCATCCTATTTCTCTCAGATCCATTCTAATATTGTCCACCCACCTACGCCTTGGTCTTCTCTGTGGTCTCTTTCCTTCTGACTTTCCCATCAATATCCTATACGCATTCCTCGTCTCCCCCATTCGTTTTACATGACCTGCCCACCTCATCCTCCTTGACTTGATCATTCTAATTATACTTGGAGAAGAGTACAAGTTATGAAGCTCCTCATTATGCAGTTTTCTCCAACCTCCTGTCACTTCGTCTCTCTTTGGTCCAAATATTCTCCTCAACATCCTGTTCTTAAACACCCTCAGTCTATGTTCCTCCCTTAATGTCAGAGACCAAATCTCACACCCATACAGAACCACAGGCAAAATTATAGTTTTGTATATTCTTATTTTCATGTTTTGGGACAGCAGAGAGAAGACAAAAGGTTCTGGACTGAATGGTAACAAGCATTTTTTTTTTCCTTGGCGCTACAGCCCCAGTGGGCCTAGGGCTACCTCCATGAACTTCTCCGTTCACTTCGGTTTTTCTTGATCTTACACATTCGGTAGGACTCCTTAGGCGGGTGATCAGCTCGTCGTAAGG
>NW_019722428.1:490139-490467 GCF_002891405.2 Cryptotermes secundus | reverse complement strand
TGTACACAAACATCCATGCCCTGAGTGGGATTCGAACCCACGATCTCGGCTTCCGAGCGATCGAAGACCGTGACCGGCGGTAACAAGCATTACCCGAGTTCAATCTCCTCTTAATTTCCTCCTGAATCAGGTTTCGATCCATTAGCGTTGTTCCCAAATATCTGAACTGTGCCATATTTTCAAAACATCTGTTTGCACTATTTATGTCACGATTTTGCCCTGCATTTTGGTGACGAGACAGTAACATATACTTAGTTTTCTATGTTTAGTTCTAGACTAACCGCTTTACTTGTGTCAAATAAAGTTTGTATGTTTTTCTTTATGGTAT
>NW_019722428.1:486790-489677 GCF_002891405.2 Cryptotermes secundus | reverse complement strand
TACCCGATGGTGGATCTGTTCACTGTATGGAGCGAGCTTCCCAATTCTGTACAGCCCTGTATAATGTAACAGTCACGAAATAAGAAGGAGCTGTGTGATGTGTTGTACATGTTACTCCTTCGTGTCTTGATGTGCTTGGTTGGAATCCGAGCAGTGTATATCGNATAATAGACTCCTTCCACTGATCAGACAATTTTTCCTTATGCCAAGTAGAAGTAATCAGATATAAAACACAAACTGCAGGCTTCAAATTTAAATTGATTTTTCTACGATGTTCTAAGGCATCGTGAAAATTAAAAAGTGATAGGGTGAGTGTTGCTGTACCTACGCCCAGGAACCATCCTGAAGGACCACCCCTTGTTGGCTACCTGCCACTTACCGGTCTTATCCGGAGGGCGCACCGTTCAGGACATCTAATGCTGCGATGGGTCAGACCTGTAGCGCGGATGGATGAGTCAAGTGATTGTGAAATAGCTCGGTAGGTGACGTAGCGAAGTAAAGTAATGAGATGGGAGGAGGGGGCTGACGTCAAGGTGTGAGCTGGATGGAACTAGCTCGGGGTCACGTCATGATGCGGGCCGTAGCAGCGGCAACCTGCTACCCGATGGTGGATCTGTTCACTGTATGGAGCGAGCTTCCCAATTCTGTACAGCCCTGTATAATGTAACAGTCACGAAATAAGAAGGAGCTGTGTGATGTGTTGTACATGTTACTCCTTCGTGTCTTGATGTGCTTGGTTGGAATCCGAGCAGTGTATATCGGGTGTTTCTCAGTGAACTCGTGGTTCTTAGCTTAATTTCCCTATTTTGAGTCATGAAAGCAGGCATAAGACATCACCTAGCTGACTGTGTTCCTGTACGCGTAACCCCCATATCGTTGCTAGGCAACAGCTCGGTAAAAGAATTCCCGTGGCAACGAATATACACATAGTAATAGATTAATTTTTGGACGCATCGTTTTCTGTGCGGTCCCTGTCCTATCAAAGGAAAGAAGGCGAATAGGTCTTCTCAGAACTTCTTGTTATCTTTTTTGCTATATAGTGTCATAGGTTTTGTTGTCTTCTNGGGTGTTTCTCAGTGAACTCGTGGTTCTTAGCTTAATTTCCCTATTCTGAGACATGAAAGCAAGCATAAGACATCACCTCGCTGGTTGTGTTCCTGTAGCGTAACCCCCATATCGTTGCTAGGCAACAGCTCGGTAAAAGAATTCCCGTGGCAACGAATATACACATAGTAATAGATTAATTTTTGGACGCATTGTTTTCTGTGCGGTCCTTGTCCTATCATACTATCATAGGAAAGAAGGCGAATAGGTCTTCTCAGAACTTCTTGTTATCTTTTTTGCTATATAGTGTCATAGGTTTTGTTGTCTTCTTGGCGGTGACTATTAACATTTTGATCCTCTGAGTTATGACATTGTGAAGTGATGTGGGCGGATACCGACGTTTCGAAGGAACTTCCTGTCTCCATGTATAGGGTTGAAGTTTGTAGGCTTAAGAATGGAGTTGATTATAGTGGCGNAGGAAAGAAGGCGAATAGGTCTTCTCAGAACTTCTTGTTATCTTTTCTGCTATATAGTGTAATAGGTTTTGATGTCTTCGTGGCGGTGACTATTAACATTTTGATCCTCTGAGTTATGACATTGTGAAGTGATGTGGGCGGATACCGACGTTTCGAAGGAACTTCCTGTCTCCATGTGCAGGGTTGAAGTTTGTAGGCTTAAGAATGGCATTGATTATAGTGGCATGGAACCTAGAATATGTTTAGACTTATAAGGCAAATTGCTTAGAACGTTGCGTCCAACTTGGCTATATAACTAAATCTGTTCCTAAGCTACATACTTCAAGGGGGAAGTTAGATTCAATTTGTTCCTCCGAAACGCATGTATCCGCCCACAAAACTACAAGGCGTTACAATCCAGAAGACCAAATGCTTCATACGAGAATGTAATGGTTTCGTACTTAATTCTCTGTTCTCCTGCTCTGTTCGCTAGGCAACCGTAACCGGGTTTATGATGCAAAAGTGATCTATGTTCAGTGCTATCGTGTTGTTTCTCAGTCGTTAATTCGTTGGGTGATCACTGCGCTGTCCCACGATGGTAAATATGAGAACATTCATGAATGGAAATTGTATATAATAATCAGAATGCCATAAATCTCCATTCTATTATTTCGGTGAAGTTTATTTTAAGAAAATCCAACCACATGCTATTGTCTCCAATTCAGATCTCGGTCCGGAGATCGTCTGACTGGGGTCTTTTTGTGTTTCTCCTTCAGACAAATGCAGGAATAGTGCCGTATTTTAGGCCACACCATTCCTTGCTAATCCGTTCCAATATATTCACTAATCATCCTAAGAAACTGACGCTACATATTCTTAATTATTGAAAACATCGTTAAGAAACGGGGACATAAATAAAAAAGCAAGGGCAAAGAATGAGCTCCTGTAATAGATGGCACTGTCTCAAAGCGGCTGCTCATCTTAATTGAGTTTCGGATGTTATCGCTATACATCCTCAAGTTCCACATGGTCCACACTCCGCTGTTCTTGTACCTCCATGTCCTTAAAGACGCCTCGTTACACGAAAGCACCCAAATCAAGAACTAAATACACTTAGCTACTTTTATATTTAAGAATAAAGTGATTCCATAAAACAGGTCTAGATACTCCGTACATGAATGGCCACCATATCACTTCTCAGGTATATGTAGCCACCACATTAATTGCCA
Organism: Cryptotermes secundus; assembly: GCF_002891405.2. Lineage (NCBI taxonomy): Eukaryota > Metazoa > Arthropoda > Insecta > Blattodea > Kalotermitidae > Cryptotermes > Cryptotermes secundus. Next base: position 486,949 of record NW_019722428.1, on the reverse strand, counting down.
TTACGTACGATGGTCACCGTGCGTTAGCTACCGTGTCACTTGTCTTCACGTCCGTGCGTGCCATGTCACTTATTTTCATGTCCGTGCTTAGCTACCGTGTCACTTGTCCTCACGTCCGTGCGTTAGCTACCGTGTCACTTGTCTTCACGTCCGTGTGTG
>NW_019722428.1:451229-483863 GCF_002891405.2 Cryptotermes secundus | reverse complement strand
TTTTCTACGATGTTCTAAGGCATCGTGAAAATTAAAAAGTGATAGGGTGAGTGTTGCTGTACCTACGCCCAGGAACCATCCTGAAGGACCACCCCTTGTTGGCTACCTGCCACTTACCGATCTTATCCGGAGGGCGCACCGTTCAGGACATCTAATGCTGCGATGGGTCAGACCTGTAGCGCGGATGGATGAGTCAAGTGATTGTGAAATAGCTCGGTAGGTGACGTAGCGAAGTAAAGTAATGAGATGGGAGGAGGGGGCTGACGTCAAGGTGTGAGCTGGATGGAACTAGCTCGGGGTCACGTCATGATGCGGGCCGTAGCAGCGGCAACCTGCTACCCGATGGTGGATCTGTTCACTGTATGGAGCGAGCTTCCCAATTCTGTACAGCCCTGTATAATGTAACAGTCACGAAATAAGAAGGAGCTGTGTGATGTGTTGTACATGTTACTCCTTCGTGTCTTGATGTGCTTGGTTGGAATCCGAGCAGTGTATATCGGGTGTTTCTCAGTGAACTCGTGGTTCTTAGCTTAATTTCCCTATTTTGAGTCATGAAAGCAGGCATAAGACATCACCTAGCTGACTGTGTTCCTGTACGCGTAACCCCCATATCGTTGCTAGGCAACAGCTCGGTAAAAGAATTCCCGTGGCAACGAATATACACATAGTAATAGATTAATTTTTGGACGCATTGTTTTCTGTGCGGTCCTTGTCCTATCATACTATCATAGGAAAGAAGGCGAATAGGTCTTCTCAGAACTTCTTGTTATCTTTTTTGCTATATAGTGTCATAGGTTTTGTTGTCTTCTTGGCGGTGACTATTAACATTTTGATCCTCTGAGTTATGACATTGTGAAGTGATGTGGGCGGATACCGACGTTTCGAAGGAACTTCCTGTCTCCATGTATAGGGTTGAAGTTTGTAGGCTTAAGAATGGAGTTGATTATAGTGGCGTGGAACCTAGAATATGTTTAGACTTATAGGCAAATTGCTTAGAACGTTCCGTCCAACTTGGCTACATAACTAAATCTGTTCCTAAGCTACATACTTCAAGGGGGAAGTTAGATTCAATTTGTTCCTCCGAAACGCATGTATCCGCCCACAAAACTACAAGGCGTTACAATCCAGAAGACCAAATGCTTCATACGAGAATGTAATGGTTTCGTACTTAATTCTCTGTTCTCCTGCTCTGCTCGCTAGGCAACCGTAACCGAGTTTATGATGCAAAAGTGATCTATGTTCAGTTCTAACGTGTTGTTTCTCAGTCGTTAATTCGTTGGGTGATCACTGCGCTGTCCCACGATGGTAAATATGAGAACATTCATGAATGGAAATTGTATATAATAATCAGAATGCCATAAATCTCCATTCTATTATTTCGGTGAAGTTTATTTTAAGAAAATCCAACCACATGCTATTATCTCCAATTCAGATCTCGGTCCGGAGATCGTCTGACTGGGGTCTTTTTGTGTTTCTCCTTCAGACAAATGCAGGAATAGTGCCGTATTTTAGGCCACACCATTCCTTGCTAATCCGTTCCAATATATTCACTAATCATCCTAAGAAACTGACGCTACATATTCTTAATTATTGAAAACATCGTTAAGAAACGGGGACATAAATAAAAAAGCAAGGGCAAAGAATGAGCTCCTGTAATAGATGGCACTGTCTCAAAGCGGCTGCTCGTCTTAATTGAGTTTCGGATGTTATCGCTATACATCCTCAAGTTCCACATGGTCCACACTCCGCTGTTCTTGTACCTCCATGTCCTTAAAGACGCCTCGTTACACGAAAGCACCCAAATCAAGAACTAAATACACTTAGCTACTTTTATATTTAAGAATAAAGTGATTCCATAAAACAGGTCTAGATACTCCGTACATGAATGGCCACCATATCACTTCTCAGGTATATGTAGCCACCACATTAATTGCCATTACGTACGATGGTCACCGTGCGTTAGCTACCGTGTCACTTGTCTTCACGTCCGTGCGTGCCATGTCACTTATTTTCATGTCCGTGCTTAGCTACCGTGTCACTTGTCCTCACGTCCGTGCGTTAGCTACCGTGTCACTTGTCTTCACGTCCGTGTGTGCCATGTCACTTATTTTCATGTCCGTGCTTAGCTACCGTGTCACTTGTCCTCACGTCCGTGCGTTAGCTACCGTGTCACTTGTCTTCACGTCCGTGTGTGTCATGTCACTTATTTTCATGTCCGTGCTTAGCTACCGTGTCACTTGTCCTCACGTCCGTGCGTTAGCTACCGTGTCACTTGTCTTCACATCCGTGCGTGCCATGTCACGTATTTTCACGTCCGTGCTTAGCTACTGTGTCACTTGTCTTCACGTCCGTGCTATAGCTACCGTGTCACATGTCTTCACGTCCGTGCGTTAGCTACCGTGTCACTTGCCTTCACGTCCGTGCGTCAGCTACCGTGTCACTTGTCCTGACGTCCGTGCGTTAGCTACCGTGTCACTTATCTTCACGTCCGTGCGTCAGCTACCGTGTCACTTGTCCTCACGTCCGTGCGTTAGCTACCGTGTCACTTGCCTTCACGTCCGTGCGTCAGCTACCGTGTCACTTGCCTTCACGTCCGTGCGTTAGCTACCGTGTCACTTGTCCTCACGTCCTTATAATAAGAACCATACCACTCGTCTTTTCTCCTGTTATGCCCATGCACGGAGTGTAAGAAGAGACGCTGTTTGACCTTAACATAAGGTGTTGGGACGGAATAACCTCAGTTTTACTAGACTCTCCTGATGCCCTGTGACATACGTATGTAAGAAGTCTATGTAAAGCAAATGTATATGTTTTTGCAGCAAGACTTATTTCGATTGGAATCTATTCGAATAGTTTGCTCGCTGCTTAAGGAAAGAATATGTCCAAATATAGTAACAGACAGACAGACGAAAATATACAAACCGAAGACACATAAGTCAAGGCGTGGTCCTACAAGTTTGTTTCCATTAAATTAATATAGGCTTACAGTAAATATTGATTGATTTTGATGTCAAATGAAGGAGCCTCTCTAGCATGACGATACGGCAAAAGCTGTTGGCGCTTCAGTGTAACCTGTGGTCTTAGAAGACGTCTCTCTCTCTCTCTCACACACACACACACATACTTTTTTATTGTGTCGCAGACGGAAGAGCGTCGATGTACGGCGACGCCATGGCGGCGTCGGTTGTTGTCGTTATAATAAAATTCTTCGGTTTCTTTTTAAGTACGAAGCCCTTCGTATATTTTTTTTTCGTTCCACAATTTTCGTGTTATGCAAATAAAATAGTTTAAGAAGGTGTTGTGTTTCATGCATTGGGGTATCATATGGCAAGTGTTCAGACTGCCTGCAGGTCAACTGTCATACTGTTCTTCGCCCCCCCCCCCAAGTCTGAACTAAGAATTCTTGCACTATTTGTCCGGCCCACATCTATTTTGAAAATGTTAAACTTGTTCATCAGTGACGTGTATCCTCTATCCTCGCTTGCAGGTTGCAGAAGGCAAGATGAATGTGGTGGATATTATCAGTTCATCTTCAGGGATATCACTTTAGACCCTGACAATATACACGGGGTCAGTCCCTGAAATGTTGGATTCTTAATGCATTCGATACCAATTATTTTGCATTTAGTCTCTGTATAGAATTTCAGATTCTATCAAATTAAATTGATTCCTACAACATATAGTGTAGACCTCAACGTCAGCATATCAAATTTAATCAAAATTAATTGAGCAGTTTTAGAGGTAGAATATGGAGAATCTCAGAGCCACCTAGGTGGGTAAGAAAAGCTGTAACGACACTAGCCCCGACACGAACGATTGTACCCAGGACACCTGAGGTTCCTTCCTTCAATTATAGGATTAATATTACAGCGAACATGCCGGGTTCTTGGTCTTGGAATCCCTTATAATTGGGCCTAGGCTCAGGGACTCTCGAGGACCGTCTCTTTGCAATGCTCCAGTCCAGCTCCGCTTAGCTCGTGCTGCATCTCTCCACATTGGCACAACAGCACAAACTTGGCAATTCGTTTCATATTTACCTTCATGGAGGTTACGTGTGGGTTTCCTGACTCAATGCGGGTAAATTCCACAAAATTGCCTGCCACTTGGATGTCTGTTCAATGTGAACTATTACGAAACACGTTTCCTATTACCTTAAGTTGATGAAATGTGAGCCTGTTGTAATTTATTTGGCAAGGATGTTTGAGAACAGGGTGCTGAGGAGAATATTGGGACCGAAGAGAAACGAAATTACAGGAGGTTGGAGAAAACTACATAATGAGGAGCTTCATAACTTGTACTCTTCTCAAAGTATAATTAGAATGATCAAATCAAGGAGGATGAGATGGGCAGCGCATGTAGCACGAATGAGGAGGAGGAGGAAGAAGAAGAAGAAGAAGAAGAAGAATGCATGTAGGATATCGGTGGGAAAGCCAGAAGGAATTATACCCTTAGGAAGACAAAGACATAGATGGGTTTACAATATTAAAATGGATCTTAGAGAGATAGGATGGAATAGTATGGATTGGATTGATCTTGCTCAGGATATGGACCAGTAGATTGCTATTGTGAACACGGGAGTGAACCTTCGGGTTCCATGAAATGCTCGGAATTTCTTGAATAACTGCACAAATGGCGGCTTGCCAAGACGGGCTCAGCTCCAAGAGTGATGATGATGAACTTATATGTAACATGACCTTACATGTATAGGTTTGTCTTGTTCTTTAAGGTACATACTTCTGACACTCGATGAAATACCAGGTCTGCTCTGTTCTCGTGTAATTTTCAAAACAGACGGACTAAATCCTAGAAATGACTGTCCTCATTCAGCACATAACTCAAATTAGGACTGTACTTCAGGACGTTTTGGCCCACAGCCCGCCTTCCGACCTACATGTAAGAGCAATTATGCACATTGCACCCGGCTTGCCTTGTCTTGTCGGGAGATAAATTGAACTAGGTTACCCAGCGCATTTTGAATAAGGGGCTGTGGTGTATAATCGTTTGTGAAATGGAAATATTAGGGTATGGTCTGATTAGGCCAATACATTATATAAATCAGCATTGTAAACCTGGTTCCTGGTTGGTGATAGGGGGGCGGGCTGAATCTTAACAACCCTTGTTAGCATTTCGGTAGAGGGGTGGCTGAGTAGGGGTGATGGTAGCTTAAGGGACTAATGGTGATGATGGGGGTGGGGGGAATTATCCTCGTCCAGAGAAGAACACTGTGTAGTAGCAATTCCGAAAGTATTCTCCCCCCTACACTTCATTGGCTAGGAAGAGATGTTTAAAACGCTGTGTAACAGCTAAGCTAATTGGACGATGCGTTCTCTCCTTATCTGCAGAATAATGTGGGAAACTGCTCCTGCATCATTTGCGAGGCTGAAATGCAAAACACTGCTCTGCCTTTGCGCGGGGTACCCCAACGGCTGGGCCTTTGACGCGAGTGGAGGCGCCGTTTGGTTTTATTCTCTCTGCCGGGTTTAGGTCCTAGTGACAATCTTTCTGTTGACGGAGATGAATCATAGGCCTCTATATCAATAACCAGTTTCTTGAATTGTTCAGTAGGCCTGAGAGTTAACTGCTCTGAAGGGGCTTTACTCGTTATCACTTAAACTTGATGTTCACCAGACTGCTGTGCCTGAGTCGCCGGCTTCCAAACGCGGCGGCTCTAGTTCGAGCTCAGGTCAGGTCATGTGGGATTTGTGGTGGACAAAGTAGAACGGGGCCAGGTTTTCTCCGAGTACTTCGGTTTCCCATGTCAATTCTCATTGCACCGGCTGTTCCACATTCATCATCATCTATCGGGACTGGAACAGTAAGCCAATTAGTGGCCGACGTATCAAGTGGACTCAGTCTCACCCCAACCCAAGAAACTAAAAAGAAACTAGTATTCAGCAGATCGCTCACTCACGGAGCTGAGCCCTTCTTGAGAAGCCGCCAATTGTGCAGCTACTCAAGAACTTCTCAACATTTTATAAAATCCGAATGTTCATTACCTTGTTCACAAAAGCCCTCCATTGGTCCTTATCCTGAGCCGGATCGATCCAGCCCATACCACCCCATTCTATCTCTCGACGATCCATTTTAATATTATAAGCCCACCTATATCTTGTTCTTCCTAGTGGTCTCTTTCCTTCTGGCTTTCCCGCCAATATCGTACATGCATTCCTCTTCCTCCATTCGTGCTACATGCCCTGCCCACCTCATCCTCCTTTACGTGATCATTCTAATTACACTTTGAGAAGAGTACAAGTTATGATGCTCCTCATTGTGGAGTTTTCTCCAGCCTCCTGTCACTTCATCTCTCTTCGGTCCAAATATTCTCCTCAACACCCTGCTCTCAAACACCCTCAGTCAAAGTTCCTCCCTTAATGTCGGGGACCAAATTTCACACCCACACAGAACCACAGGCAAAATTATAATTTTGTATATTCTAATTTTTATGTTTTTGGACAGCAGACGAGAAGACAAAAGGTTCTGGACTGAATTGTAGCAAGCATTATCGGAATTTAATATCCTCTTAATTTCCTCCTGAATCATGTTTTGATCTGTTATCCTTGTTCACAAATATCTTAACTGTGCCACATTTCCAAAACATCTGTTAACTGAATCCTAGGCTTTCTTGATCTCTACGAATAGCTGATCTACTGTCGAATTGTATTTCCATTTCTTCACCAATATCTGACGAATGCAAAAATCTGATCTGTAGTTGATCTGTCGCGTTGAAACCCACACTGATAATCCCCAATAATTTCATGTATATTTGGACTTAACCTTGAGAGAATTTCGGATAAAATTTTGTATGAGGTCTTCAGTATTCATATTAGATTTTCTGATCCTATGTTAAGTTTCATAATGTTATATTTTAGCGTCCTGTTGCACTGATTTTCATCCATGATATGTATACAGTGGCCGTCCTGTAGACGCGGTTTACACAGAAAATAAGAAAAACGACCCCGTAGTAAACGAACCACATGCAAGTTTTAATTAAGACAAATAAGATGAATTATCTTAACAAGTTTTAGCGAGTGTAAATTTATCATAGTTGACAAATACGGACTTATTAAATGGTGTTGTGGAAACATATGAGGGCAAGCAATGCAATAGATTGACGTAATTGGGACACCTGATGATGGCACTATGTTGCCGAAAAATGTTGTGAAGTGACGGGTGAAATTGAGGGCACTACAAGACGGCCACTGTATACATGCTATGGTAAGTCTGATGGATAGGTATTAATGTTTTGGAGACATGCTGCTTCCATCATCAGGGAAGAAACTCAGATCTCATATTCATAAGTTTCAGCCGATGTGACTGATATCGAAAGTAAAATCAGTAATAGGCTTATGTATTATCAGTCAGTGAAAACGGGATCAGAACCAGTTCCTGGTACGTCTCATGTGCAACATGCACTTACCTATTTGGCGTTAGGGTTGGCTTATTGCGTCATTGATTGGGTTATAGAGCGCCTAATGACGTTTGTTCAATGTGTCGAGTGGCAGAATGGCTATGAATATTCAGTTGCAGAGGCCGCGATGGCCTGTACAGAAAGCTGAACACTTTACCAGAAGGAAGACTACACAGAACACTCCGCCGTATCTCAGAAAGGCAAGCCAGCAAGCATGCCATTGTGTGTCAGTCAGTTTGTGTGTTTAATTTGGCTAGCTGGCTGCTTGGGTCTCGTTCCTTATGTCAAGAAGCAGCGGTGTACGGGTACAGAGAGAGTGACTTCCCAGCATCCAGTGGCCCCGTGAAGGTCAGATGGGGCAGTCCACCTGTCATGACTCGTCGTGTCACGCCTGTCGCTCTCCGCTTACAGAAGGGAATTTTGAGATTGATTCTTTGGTAATTTAGCCACGCTTTATCGAGTGCATTAGTTACAGTCTATAGCATCGAATGGGAGGATGAGATGGAAGGGAAGAGGCTGTCGTGGAGGAACTGAGGACAATTACGGAAAACATCCGGATGGTTTCCGGTCCCTGCGCCGGGACGTATCGAATCCGAGGCAGAAACGCCGACCTCTGAACCGTGACTTTCTCCGGGAGCTCCGTGAATTATGCAGCTCTCTCGGCGGGCTTAGATTTCTTTAGAAAAGAACACGTAACTGGCTACGGGTTAAACGATCTGGTTCGATACCCGACAGGAATGCGACGTTATGTATTCAGTTCTAGAGTCATTCAGTCTTGCTGCCCTGTGGACACCGAGGTCACTGATACCGGAAGTAAAGCTGTCCGGATCGTGAAGCTCACAACTCACTTCCATCTAGTGCCGACGCGTAGAAAATGGGGAGGTGCTTACCCACAGAAACTTTTACGTTTGCCCAGGTCTAACCAAAGGCTTCTCTAGAACTTGGGCGCTGTCCTGCAGTTCTTCGAAACAGAAGTTAAAAATCCACGCTGTAATATTTCCACTTCGAGGCGAAGAAAGAGCAGGCTGAGAATTTAGTTTTGACTCGTCCTGTTGGGCCTGTTTCGAAATTGCGGGACAGATTAGTACCAATTGCACTGCAGTTTGTCTGCGGTTGGTTTATGAAAGTTGAAAATTGGCCATAAGGCCTGCCTAATTAGTTGGCGTGAAGTACGCGCCTAATGATATACAGTGCCTTGCTACTGTTAATCTATGAAGTGGAATGCGGTAACAGTAGCAGCGCCAGAACTTGATTACCACGGGGGTGGGGGTAACATATTTGTAAGGTTACCTCATTAAGAGGGTTTCAGATTACTCCCAATCCAATCACGCTCAATAGTTTTACAATATTATCCAATGCTCAAAACAAGGAATGCGGGTTTTAGGAGCTCTTTCTTCATTTAGCCTACTTTCTTTATTTTAAAAAATAAAATGAGGCTTATGAGATGACCTTGATATTTCTCTGCCTGTCTGTATATCTCCCCTAAGTTTTATTTGGAGGCTTATGAGATCACCTTGCTGTCTGTTTGTCCTCATATTTATTTCGTGTGCTATGCGACCCGTGTTGTGTCAAAGGCATGTAGACAGTTGGTAGATTCTGTTAGCCTACTAGAGAGATGGTTGTTTGATTCCTTTGTTAGTTCGGTTGTTGGTTCGTTTGTTCTTGATTAGTTCATATTGGTAAATTCTGCTAGCCTACTGAAGAGATGGTTGTTTCGTTCCTTTGTTAGTTCGGTTGCTCTTTCGTTTGTTCGTTATTAGTTCATAAGTTCTTAGCCCTTTCATATCTTGTTGTTTATTTTATGTTGGATGCTGATTAGTTTGTTAGTTACTACAGTTGCCTAGTTAATCTATCCTACTCCTGGGAGGCTCTGCACTACTGAGATATCCTCTCCATGGGAAGGGGGTTGTCTGAGAGCCCAAGCCGCCCAAGGAGTCCTACCGAATGTCCAAGATCTAGTAAACCGAAGTGAAACGGAGAGTTTCGTGGAGGTAGACCAAGGCCCAAAATGAGGCTGTAGCGCCAAAAGAAAAAAAAAGGGGGGGACATATATAAATTGTTTTCTAAAGTTGTATAGTTGTACTGTTGCAGGAAACAATCAAAATGTTACGCTGTGCGTGTATTCCAATAGACACTTGTGCTGGACGCCGTTGTCCCAACAGAAAATTTAGAACTGTTGCTTCGTACATGGCATATGGACAGTTTGTGTTTTGTCACATGCATTAGTGACTATTGACGGCGTTCGGATTGGTAATTGGATTTGTTGATCACTCACAAGTCATAACTACAACTAAATATAACATTGTTGTCGATCACTCCACACTGAATCTTATCAATGTGCTTTCATTAGTGTTCACTATCCGTTTCCTGGCAACGGGTTTGTGACAGTCTCACTGTTACTACAGAACGCTAATTCCTTGGACTGCCCACTCCCTGAACTCCGATCTAAGCCCCCCCCCCCTCTCTCTCTCTCTCTTCTCTCTCAATTCTTGACAATTCACTATTTGACAAATTTCATCTTCTTCTGACTGGACATTCCACTGGAACTTGACTTACAAATGAACTGTCAGTTATTGTTGACTTCTCGTTATATAACTTCGAGTTTGACTTCACAGAAAACACGTCCATTTCCTAGTAATGGATGTCCTGCGTTGTTGCATATTCGTTGGAACGTGTTTACCTAGCAACGGGCTGTTCACCAAGAATCTGTTTCCGTGGGAATGTATTTATCAAACCGTTGCCTGTAAATGGGTCTATACGTCACAATATTTTATTGTTTCATTTCATTTCACATTTTTATATCTATTGTTATGGACCCTGAATAGTCACGAACCTAACGCTGAATTGCTGATCATGATTTCACACTTTCATACACAGAAGTTACCCTGTGAATGATTTAGTTTCGAATAGTCTCTGCAGCGAAGGTACAATTCAACTGATGACCAAGGTCTTCGTGCTTTTTTTTCCCCTTTTCCATTTTGAATACAATCTCCACACCTGCGGCGCCTCTGTACCTCAGTTGGCATATTGCCTCCAACGTTTTGCATACTTCTGACGAACTTTGACCTTCTGCCGGGACCTAAACATCGCTTTACAGAACAGCAAGTTGTCCTTGTGCAACTGGCGATTCAACTAGAAAGTCTAGTGCGGTTTCTTAGGATATCTCCAGTCTTCGTGCATCACCCACAGATTTACTGCTGACAGAAATGAGATGAAAGATTGTAGATCCCATGAAACGTGGGACATCTCCCAATAGACTTGATGGATATGTATCTTCTAGAAATTGTATTACATGTCGTGTAGGTTTATACAAATGTAACCACACTTTTTTGTCTGTAAAGAGCAAAAGTAAACAAGTAAAATTGTCCCTGAGCTTAGCTAATTAAGCACTACTACTAATTGTATTTCCAATTTGTTTAGATCAAATAGAAGTGAAAATCTATCAGGAATTACGTGACCTTTCGCTTGGGGTAGTGTTTTCGAAACCCGCGCCAGTTTGGCCATCAGTCCCTCAGTACGACCACTGCTCCCTCCACGGGAGGAGGGGACAGGAAGGACGGGAAAGTTCTGCTTTCCATTGACGAACGCTGTAAGTGGGGATGAGAACTATCAGATATGCGAGAACATCGCCTTGTTCCTGCCATCCATTAAAAGCTTAGCGTGGGAAGGAGAGGTCATCGCAAAGTTTCGTTGTTAATTACGTGTAAATGTCATGAGTGACGTCACTAGCAGAAAATAAGTACGGAACAAGTTGATCTCTAGATCTGAATCAACAGGACAATCAATCGATACGAATAGTTATATTTTTGTTTCTTTAACGACCTATCGTAAACAGTCAATGGCAGCGTGATTATGAATTGGAAAGCAAGAGTCATAGTAAAATACAAAGCAATATTGTCGAAAGTGTCTGAGTACACCCACGAAAATCCCACGGGCAAGAAGTTTCTGAGCCGAGATTCGAACCCGATAGAGCCGAAATTTGATTCCATTCATCGTTGTCGTCTTACCATTGGATCCTCTGAAGTAACTTTGGCTGTTGAGAACATTACAGGCTATGCCGGGTGTCGTGTAGCGGTTAGCGCCGCCGGGTCGCATTCGTGAGGCCCGTTTTGAACCTTGATATTGAAGCTGAATGCCTTAAATGTTTTCGTATTTATGTTCTGTCCCTCCAGGTGAGGATATCTCAGTCGGTACCAGCAACAGGCTGCCGGCTGGACGGCCGGGATTTGACTCCCTGCAGGGTCAGTCCTTCTTCTCTTCACAAAGTCCAGTCCGACTCTGGGATACACTCCGCCTCATTTCCAACGGGTACCGGGGGCTCTTTCTCTCGGTTAATGCAGTCGGGGCGTCTAGCTGGCCATTCACTTCCATCCAGTGCCGAGGTCAAGAATGATGGCGCTCCCCCATACGTTTTCAAGGCGTGATGCTTAATTATTTAAGCACGGAGACAACTTTTTTTTTCCTTGGCACTACAGCCCCAGTGATCCTAGGCCTACCTCCATGAACTTCTCCGTTCACTTCGGTTCTTCTCGATCTTACACATTCGGTAGGACTCCTTGGGTGGGTGATCAGCTCGTCGTAAGGCCTTTACCTGTACACACACAAAACTAAACATCCATGCCATGAGTGGGATTCGAACCCACTATCCCGGCTTCCAAGCGAGCGAAGACAGTGCATGCCCGGAGACAACTGTACCTAGCCTTAATCTCCCTGCAGGTGCTGGGATAGTATGCTTACCCTAAAAGAGCCCACCGCTGCCTTTCACGTTCTTTCCAAATTCATATATTCAGTCTTGACTTTCTACGGTATATGACTTTTGCACATGATAAAGTGTTGTTAAATAAGCGCGCAGAAGCCACACAGCAGAGCAGATGCTTCAGGATAGGCAGCAGCGGATTGAACAAAAGAGCGGCCGTCGTTGTTCGATTTTGTTATTCGTAAATTCTGACGGAACATTGTCACGTTCCAGGGATGCTGTGTGCCTCCCTGTGTTCCCATGGGCTTTCGGCTAGGAGGCTGCAGCGGAGCGGGCATCTGTCCGAGTCCAGTGGAAAGGATCGGGGAAACTGTGGGCTATTTCAGGGCATCGGCCACTCTGTACGCAGAAATTAGTCAACTGCTTAATATTTGATTTGTTTAACGACGATCTGTCAGCTGCAGGGTTTAAGGTAACTTTGAATAAAATGGGGGGTGCAGGTGAATTGAAGGTATCAACTCAAGATTCGGCCGGTCGCGGTAGTCGAACTGTCTGAGGCATGAACTGTCTTCGCTCGCTCGGAAGCTGGGATAACGAGTTTGAATCCCACTCAGCTCATGGGTGTTTGGTGTGTGTATGCGTTTATTCTGTGTTTGTGTTGTCCTGTGTTTAGGTAGTGGCCTTACTACGGACTGATCCCCCGTCCAAGGAATCCTACTGTCTGTGGAAAATTATTACGGAACTGAATAAGAGACCTGGACCCTGAATGGGCTGGAATAACCATTGAAAAAAGAAGTAAGATTCGACTTTTTGGATGCAGGATAGACAAAGGTAGGATGTTCTGATGAAGCAGGGGAGTTAGTGAATGGATATAGAATTTTAGTGAAGAAACTTGTTGAAATACCGAGCAAGACGCGAGAAGATAATATTAAGCGGATCTTAGGGAAATTGGAAAGGATGGAAATTTGATTGAACTGATGGGGGCTCATCTACAATTGCCGGGGTTTGATATTACTGGTGTTGAAAATCTGGGTTGTCACAAAAAAAAATATATAGTTGATTAGACGTTAATAAATCTCAAATATATGATAACTTGTTATATAAAGTAAGGAGGATGGCGACAGGATCACTGCTGGCAAACGGCATTCCTGTTGAATAAATTTACCACGTGGAGCGAGTATTCATCTCCCCACGAATATTTCACGGATTTCGTTGCCGTCAGTTTTACAGATGTAACTTATGTACAAAATGCTTCTCGTTCCAAAAGTGAAGGAACTTTCACCCCCCAAATGTGAATGCTATTATCAGCCTAGCAGAGGCTGCAGGTTCCCTCCTGCGCAAGAGGGACGTGTCAGGAGCAACAGAGAGGCGTCCTGCTAGAAGAAGACGCACAACGAAGAAATTGAATGAAGAGGAAAAGAGTTCTGAGAAAGAAAGAATGAATTTCAGAGAGGGTCAGAATAAAGACGAGGACAGGAGCCGTATAAAAGAAATATTGAATGAAATACGAAAGAAAACCTACAGCTGGATGATGAAAACAACTTTACGACACGCGGATAACATGTTTCCGTGGAAAATTAAGGAGTGCAGATATCTGTGCGGTAAAGCAGCAGGCTAATTCCCCCTGGGAGGGGCGAAAGCGGCTGAGTCACTTATTGTCATGTCAGCGGTGTGCAACCTTTCTTGTACGGACCGGTGTAACAGAGGCGGATTCTCTTAAGATCCATACCATGCATATCTGACACTGTAATCTAATTGCAACTTGTTTGTTTAATATTTAAAATAGCATCTTACTTACTTATTTAATCCGTTTCTCTTATACCTTACGGTGTCGAGATTATTTTTACATTTTGATTATTTTACAGACGGTAGCACTCTTTGGGCGGGTGATCAGCTCGTCGCAAGGCCTCGACCTAAACACAGAATAAACACATACCAAACATCCATGCCTTGGGTGGGATTCGAACCTACGATCCCGGCTTCCAAGCGAACGAAGAGACCGCTCTGCTACCGTGACCGGCTGCAAACTTCATCACAATAATTTATTGAAATCAAAGAGAACGCATAGTCATCCTCACGAAGTATTTAAACACTTGAAACCTTTGCGTAGCCTTGCAAAATAGACCGGGATTGGGGAACCACTGGGTGATTACAATATTTTTTAATCTAGAAGGACAGAATACGCTGAAGTTGGGAGGATAAAATTTAACCCTTTAAAGGCCAGTGATTACCATATGTACTCTTCATCGTTTGCATCCTGTTGTGTGCTCGATAATCATGAAGACAAATTTGTTTATTATGCTCAAATGTACACTTCGTCTTGAAAAATGACGGCCCAGTTTACGCGATTACCATATACGTGTGTACTACCTGTTTTAACACACTAAAGCTCTGCATTCTGCCCACACATTCTGTATTTGTGTGTTTCATATGGTTCTCACAATAAAAGGCAATTATTTCCCTAAGCAATTTGGTGTTTGTATTGGAGACGTAATGTGTTTCTTGTGAGGTACGAACTGAACTATTATATAGTATTTAGAAGAAATTAAGTCATATTGAGATGGATCTTAACGAGGTAGGTTGTGAGAATGAAAACATATAGACCTGGTTCAGGGTGTGTTGAATGATGAGCAGTTTCTTTTTTAAATTCGCTTAGTGGGGGTTGGAGTCCATCTGGGTCCACTCTGCACGGCGGCCACTGATTGGCCTATTGCACCTTCCCCGGGTGATTATGATGATGGAGAATTTGGTGGAATGAAGATTGGCAAGGGAAACTAAAGTTCTTGGAGAAAACCCGCCCCAGCGCCACTTTGTCCACCACAAATCCCACTTGATCAGACCCGGAATCGAAACCGGGCCGCCGCGGTGGGAAGCCAGCGAGTATCCGCTTGCGCTATAGCGCGACCCCATGATGAGCAGTTAGTTATAGACCTATGAGGGGAAAATAAGTTTGTCCAGCAGAAAATTGTAACAGGTTCCTTATCATGTTATCACAGAAGTCCGATACTACCCCAGTCAAATCAATACCAATTTTAGTATTAACCCCCACTCAGCGTCTCGGCTCCCACGTGGTGTCCTTCCAGTCTTTTTTTATACTAGAAATTCAGATGTATTCCTCTCCCCTCTTTTGTGCGACGGGCCCGCCATCCACTTCAGCGTTTTTGATTCAACTTCGTAATATTAATAGGTGAAGGAACTAGAAACAACATACAGAACAAAATAAAATTATTCCTATAGATGAGCCAGAACCAAAAAGAGAAAATGAACTGAATAGCTCAGTCAGTATAGCTGATAGTTTACGGCTTGGACACCCGAGAAACCGGGTTTCGATTCCTGGCAGGAGCAAGGTATGCTTGTCTCCTACATAGCGTCCGGACCACCCAACAGGAGACTCCCTCGCACACAGCGGTTACAATCAAACACGGCCAGACAGAGCTCCCAGTGCTCACGGCTATATACCGTAGCCAAATATGTCGTAAAATCTTTAACCAATCACGTCACTAGGTCCTAAGTAAAATATCCCAATTGCAGATATCGCCGCTGTACTCGGCATGTGCGGGGGCCACGCGGTGGGGTAGTTGGTTGAGACACTATGCGCGGGTTCGAGTCCCAATTGGGTCATTGTATTTTTTTCAATTGACCTAATCCTTCCAGCCGCACTATGGCCCTGGAGTCGACTCAGACTCTAACAGATATGGCTACTAGGAATATTCTTGGAATGTTCTTACCGCCATCTGTGAACCGATTGTCTAGAAAATATGGAGCCTCTACGTCTCACAACCCTATGGGCTTTCACGGCCTGCTACAGGGACAGCTTTACTTTTTAGTCAGCATGCTGCTTATTTTGCTTCCATCATAAGTATATGCAAACAAATACACACACATAACAAAGCAATATGAATGACCATTCCACAGTATTGTCACGTAGTATGTGTGGCTATAGACGGGGTTTGGGTCTGTGAATAGATTTATTGTCCACTTACAGGTCGTAACCAGAAATAACTGTAACATTATCACTGTTTCCACACTTTACAGCTCACTAGAGCAGACGATCTAATGTTCTCAATCTGTTACTAGACGTTTCCTGGTAAAGGGTTCAATAATGGCTATTCCTGTCCCTCCGGCTCAAGTTATCTTCTCATAGACTCCCATACAGAACTTACTAAGCTCTAACCTTGTCCCTTGCTTATAAAATCTCGGTACGGACCACATAGAAAACACAGCTCTTCTATTGTTGCGTTCAGGTCTTTTGCTTAGGGAACGTATTTATCGAGCCGTTGCCCAGAAACGGCACTGGTATATCCGCCCATCTCGCGGTTGTTGCATAGCAACGGCTCTACGCTACAGTATTTAGAAAAAAAAACACGCTACTATGGTATCATATAATTTTATGCATCATGCTTAATACATCATAGCTATAATTAAATAGTCAAACGTAATACATTAATCACTACGCAGCGTGCACACGTGCACCCAATAAAATGTTATAATTCGATAGTTTTTATTTCCAGAATTATGACGTACCTACAAATGATATGCAGCGAATACTTGACAGAAAACATTCACAGCGAAACCTGCAGCATCGCTGGAGGCAATAAACACGTACCTAACCTTTGAACTCTGTCGAACGCCATGTTTTGTGACCGCTCACAATATAAAGACCCTGTTACGACTAAAATCCACGTTACGTCTTTAAATAACTTCCTACAAATCTATAATATATTAAAACAAAATTAGTCATAATTATGCATTTTGTCGTATGTGATATGAACACGACAGTTTCATTAACTCATTAAAATTTCATCAAAATTGCAACAAAATGAAATAAAAAACATTCACTGCATTCATGTGTACTGTAAAACTTGGTTATAGCAACATCGGTTTCTGCGACACCTTGTCTATTGCGTCAAATATTCAATGGTACGAACTAATTCCTCATAAAGCAACTGTGTTTATACCTTGCTTAGTACGACATGCACAAATGCATCAACCTCGTATGTAACGTCATTTTCATTCCTGAATTTCTCTGATATGGTCATTGAACGTAATTTAGAAAGTGTGTATTGGGCAAGTAACAGGAAACAGATGAAGATAACTGATTACTGTACTCGTATCTAGGTACAGTAAGGCACAACAATTGATGTAATCTACTGTAATTTGGTGAGTAGGCCTACCTTTAATATACAGTATTAGTGCGGTGTGTATTGTCAGTGAAAAGCGCTGTAATATGTCTTTGATATTACACATTTGGGCAATTCCACGTTAATGTTACGTTAGTCTGTACTTAACTACGTATTTCACTAAAAAAATGCAACATTTTAACTCGGTTTTTGGTAGATTTTTACGTGACTAACATAAGGCTACTGTGGAAGTGCCCATTTCGGTTACAACGACATTCGTTTATAACGACACTATTTTTAGGTCCCTTTGATGACGTTATAACCAAGTTCTACTGTATTTGTTTGTATTTGTAAATGTTGATGTGTTTATGGTGAATATTTGGTCGAAACATGTGATATTAAGGAATAAAAACAACTACTTTGTTGTAATTATTATGACACCTTTCGGTGTTGCAGAGGGTTTATAAAACACAGTAGGACTTCACACACAGCAGGATGCGCAGAGTAAAGAAAAACGCAAGTCAGTCACGCATCGCCGACTCTAGAGCCCACCCAGCCTCCTTTCCGAAGGGTACTGGGGTAAAGCGGCCGGGGCATGGAGCTAACTGCTCGGTTTCATCTAATGCCGAGGCTGATATTGTGTGGTGCTATATGGTTTACCTCCATTGCAGAATACGTATTCATGGAATGATGCTTAATTAAGCACCAGAACTTCGCTTTTATAAGTTATACAGATTAGATAAGGGGGCACGCGGATGCATAGTTGGTTGAGGCACTATGCTACAAGCCGGAAGGTCTCGGTTCGATTCCCGATTATGTTATTCGATTTTTTTTTTCAATTTACCTAATCCTTCCAGCCGCACTGTGGCCCTGGGGTCGACTCAGCCTCTAACAGAGATGAATACCAGAAATCTTTCTGGAGGTAAAAAGTGGCCTGCGCGTAAAGCTGACAACCTTACTATCTGTGAGCCGACTGTGTAGAGAAAATTTAGAAGCTTCGACGTCTCACAACCCTATGGGTCCCCACGGACTGTTACAGGGATAGCTTTACTTTTTTTTTTACCTTTACAGAATAGTTAAATAAACTTGCGAGAATCCACGTACAAATTATTCAAAACTGTTGGAGTTCCCAGCGTGGACAAATTTCCACTCTTATCAGCTTATCCTACCATCTTTTCTGCTTGTATCGAAGGTCTTCTAGTATGAGGTTTCGCAATTAAAATTGTGTCAGCTCTTCTGTCTACAACCCCACTCCATGCATGCTACGTTTACTGCCCTTCTAATCATTATTGGCGTGAACGTCCTGTGCAGTTGATACAACATATTTGGATTGGCGTATCATTTAACCGACTAAGTTCGATGTTCTTATCGAGTGGTGCGTCGTTAAATAGTGACGCTGCTGTAGGGTGAATAATGCAGCAGGGACAAACTCGGGGTGAGTGCCTGCGGCACGCGACGCCTGGCGCCTCACGCGAGCGTCCCCTGCACACCAGAATGAAACTTTCACAACATATGTTCATCACCCTACTTTGTTAGACGACGGGATGGACGGAACAAGTAACACGCATGGGACGAACAAATATTCGTATAGAATTTCGATCGGTCAACCCCTAAGGACACTGAGGCATATCTTACGAGGATAATATTGTAATGGAGTATGTTGTAGAGGTGCTTTGTGGTGTACTAACGGTGGAGTTGGTAACGGTGATGAAACTTTAGATTCCAGGATAATCGGTGCCTTGACTAACTGAAGACGCCCCTGGTAGCCACATACGCGTCTACTTGCTCTTTTCCTCTTCTGCATCCAAAACGTTACGTGAGGATACCGACAGGCACTCAGTATTGCGTGCGTGTGCGTCCTTCAGAGTTCAAAATGTCATGCTCGGATTCGTCACTATGCAGGCGACCCTGTAGTCACCCCGTTCGAGGCTCGTACTGTCTTGGACTGCTCGAAAACTGAGATCCTGGGTTCGAATTACTCTCAGTAGATATATGTACATGGGTCCTTTTTTATATCTGTGTTTTTCTGTGCAGGTAGAGATCTTGCGATGGGTCGATCCCATCCAAGGAATCCTGCCAAACGTCTAAAATATTTCTGGTTTCAGAACTTAAATTTGAATTGGAACAGGCGGACAGAAGGCCTAACTGAAAAGCTCAAGAAGTATGTCGCTAAGTTACACGTATAAAATGGGCACAAATTCAGTCATTGTGAATAATTGATAATCTATCACGTAGCTGGGCTGGACGACCGAGGGGTCGGGATTCGAGTCTCGATAGGGTCAAGAATTTTCTCCACGTCATCTATAATGGCTTTGAGGTCCACCCAGCCTCCTATCAAATGGGTACCGGGGTTACAGAGATTGTGGAGTGAAGCTGACCACTCACCTCCAACTAAGGCCGAGGTCAAGAAACTTCGGATCTATACATCCACCCCCACACACCTTCACGGCATAATGCTTAATTAGGTAAGCACAAGGATATCTTTACCTTATCACAGTTTGGACACAGGAAGTTTGTTTTCGGGAGATGTCCTTAGAGGTGGTCCAGTGTTGTCTTTTCAACATCTTAAGTGTTTTCCTCTCTTGTTTTAAGAAGAAAATTCTTTTAAGTTGCTGATCAGCAGACCGACCTAGCTTGTTATCCAGTCTGTTGCACCTGCACTATTGCCCCTTGCAGAACGTAGTTTAGAATATGAGGAGCGTTACTGCGCAGTTTCTAACGCCCTGTTTTGCTTGACTCACCGCTGATTTCCTGATCGTGTGTTGGGGGCGTCAGTAGAATTCTCATGTCCCCCTCCCCACTCAAGTGCGCCGGTCACGTAGTCCGGGTGGCCTATCGAGTGGATGCTGATAATGTAATTATGTAATGCTGAAGAACAAGGAGGGGGGTCTACCGGTTATGGTCCGAAATTACCAGTAACTACACTTGGAGCTGCAGAATGACGCAAGAACAGAAAGCGAAGTGGGGGAAACAGTTTTGCGGCCGAAGTGTCTGCAAGAGTGTCGACCTCAAGTCTCGCAAGTTCAGACACGATCTCAGCTTTGTGCCTGTTGGTAGGATTGTCGTACTAGCTGCACGCGTTGGGATTTGAACCCCGACGTAGTTGCGACATCACATTAGCGCTGTGGTGGGGGATGTCACCACTTCCCGTGTAATCTTAGTGTCATGAAAGCGAAAGTCAGATTAGGGGTGTTTCAGGAAGGGGTGCTGAGGAAAACAGAGAGAAATATTAGGTCCTAAGACGGGCGAAGTGACAGGAGGACGGAAAAAATTACACAACGAAGATTTTCGTAATCTGAACATGTTATTCCATGTAGGTGCGTCCCTTGTCCCCACGGCATGGTACGTCCTCAGGTTGCGGATGGAGGAGGCGGCCTCCAGGTATGGAGGGTAGCGTAGAATATATTGAATAAACAGTCATGGACAGCCGACAAAAGTTGGTCCTCCAGCTTGGGGATTGGGCATGAGGCTAAGAACTCCTCGCAGTAAAAAAAAACCCTTGTTACGAAAGATCACAAGAAACCTCGGACGTGGATGGAATCTTTGGATAAACGACCTCGGCTAAAGAAAACGGACATGAGATTCGGTACCTGGAATGTTAGAAGTTTGTATAGGGCAGGTTCAGAAATGGATCTTAGAGAGTCGGGATGGGATGAACTGGGATGGATTGGATTGATCTGGATTGATAGGAACCAGTGGAGGGCTGTTGTGAACACGGTAATGAACCTTCGGGTTCCATAAAATGCTGAAAAGTTCTTGAGTAGCTGCACAACTGGCGGCTTCTCAAGAAAGGCTCAGCTCCATGAGTAAGTAAGTGAGTCAGTGAGTGAGTGACCTGAAGATCAAATCAGGGGCTACATAGAAAGATCATGTAGCACGAATGGGAAAGGCGAAAAATGCATGCATACAGAAAACCTGATGGGACGAGGTCATCTTGGGCAGTGTTTCTTAAGCGGCGGTACTCGTACCCTTAGGAATATAGAGAGAAATCTAGGGGATCTGTTAACACAGCTGAAATGTGTGAATTTTTGCTTTTATTTCCTTTTTGCACAGTCATAAGTACGATGGCAAGTTTATTGCATATAGACAGTTTCTTCAAAACAACTAGTTACAATTAATTTGTTTAAAAAATAAGTTGCAATGGTAGACAAAATTGTGTTTGAAAATTTTAGAGAAGCGGGTTGCTTCAAGAATTTTTTAAAGGTGTGAGGAGGTGCTTCATAAATACAATGTAGGAGATCTCACAGTGTAGGGTCCACATGGACAGAATTCATTTGGCTAACAATACGGACCAGGAACGCCTGTAAATACGGTAATGAGCCATGGGTACTTTAAACAACAAGGAATTGACTCCTGGGCCAGAAAAGAGACTGTATGATAGGAAAATCACTGCCCGCGGATCAGAAGGGACCCACGAAGCGTCGAATCCGGTCCATGACAATATCCAGGTATTCATAAAAACACGAGCCTATATTATTAATTTAATACATATAAGGAAATTATTGCAATTGAAATGAGTAAGGAACTTGGTAAAAGTCAAGATTCTGACGGAAATTAAATTTTAAAGGGGGAGGAAGGAACCTTTAGAGTAAACCCTGTATATTTAGTTTCCGTTTACTGTATGGCGAAGTTGAGCGGTGCCCACTTCAAATTCGGCACAGCGGGAATTTAGGTTATCCTATCCAAATTAATTGGTGTACCATGCTACTGTGTATTGGTGTATCCATAAATATGTTAGGATAGCGTCAATGACTGATAATTATTTAATAATTTAATTCTTTTAACTATAAAAATGTCCTTCACAGTGGCCGCGCGGTTTAAGGGATGAAATGTCTTCGCCCGCTCAATCATTGAGATCGTAGTTCCGAATCCCACTCAAGGCAAAGATGTCTGTCTACGTTTGTTCCGTGTTTGTATTGTCATGTGTAGATGGCGGTCTTGCGTCTGGCTGATCCCCTGTGCAAGGGATCCTACTCACTGTCTACAAGATTCACAGTTTCTTAATTATTTCTAAATGAGAACGGGCCAGAGAGTCGAATTCGTCAAAGTACAGGAAGAAGAAGAAGAATTTGACTCACGATCACTTCTAATTAGGCACATCCAGCCGTAAAGAAAGAATAATTGGCCACCCCTGCTACATAACTTCGAATGTAAACATGAATTTGGAGAAAGAGAACTTATACTATATTAAGATAGGCCCTGCTCTTCGTGGAGTGACTGAGTAACCATGGATAGCTTCAAGGCCGATTATCGAATACGAAGCAGGATTGTAATGCTTTATTTGATGACAAGTTAATAGTAATATATTTTTAACATAGGCGTACAGTGTTTCATTTGGTTTCTTAATGCCTAAAGGTTTATCTGACATACGTATTTCTGGTTCGTTTCACACGTAAAATATTGTCATGTAAATACAGTATAACTACAGACTTGGTTTGGATTATTAATTGGACTTATTGAACACTTACAGATCGTAACTACAGCGCTGTAGCTAATTCACACACTCAGCAGTTCACCACGGCATGTATTAAGTCTTCTCCCTCTTCTATGTCTTCAGCAGTCGTTGCCTGGTAACGGCTATAACGCCATAGGTCCCTCAATTTCCGTGTTCACGTCCTTACTGGCCGGCGACTGTGTCACCACTAAGTAAACTGTAGACTTGTCCTTCTTATAACAACTCGCCACGGACCGGACAGAAAAACAAAACTCTCCGAACAGCTCTTCTGTTGTTGCGTCACGTATCTGTCGCACAGACCTCGTAGAGAACATAGCTTACCAGTTCATTGGTGCGTGATAAGAATCTGTTGCCTAGTAACGGGCGTTATTTACAGTCATTATTTAGCAACTTACATGCTACTTTACTCGCGATTTTGTAATTCCTCAACAATGTTCGCCTCAAAACAA
This sequence comes from Cryptotermes secundus, assembly GCF_002891405.2. Lineage (NCBI taxonomy): Eukaryota > Metazoa > Arthropoda > Insecta > Blattodea > Kalotermitidae > Cryptotermes > Cryptotermes secundus. The sequence goes on along the minus strand of NW_019722428.1, from coordinate 460,735 downwards.
CATTGGCTGACAGACCTGTGTTTTCCAGGCGCGTTTGCGATCTGCACGTTATATTTGCGATCACTGTTCCACTACCGCTGCTTGTGTGTGTTGTGACTGTGCAGACTTGAAACTACGCGTTTGGAGTTCAGTTGGATGTGACAACAGCGCTACATTCCTCAAAACTGCGACTTGCTTCGTCACATTCAGCAGGGGCGTAATCTTTTTGGTATGGTTAAGTTGGTTCAAAATATGCTACAGGCCTACATTTTTCTTCTTCCTGCTTGAGAATGTTGGATCATGAATACCAGCTGATCATTCGTAATCAGAACCACTGCCAGTGTGCATAATTACATCCAGTTTTCATATTTTCGGCGATGAAGAACGAATTGAATAGACGATTACAAGAGGGCCCTGATGAATTGCAGTTAGATTTATATGCAGAATTTAATGCACGACAGAATTATAATTGCTTAGTTAATGCAGTATTCAGAGATGTCAGGTATTAAGAAAATATCCGAAACGGTAAGGAACTTCCCGGAGAGCCTTCATAAGAATTGATGATTCGAATTGCAAATGCAAAATAATATGCCTTTCCGCCCACCGTGTCACTGTTTAGCTTAAATTCATTTCAGACCTTCATCACAGAATTACAGCCAGCAAGACCATCGTGCTTGGTGCGTGCATGCGTCCCAAACATGGGTAAAGAGGTGAAGCTATCCTTGTAACAGGCCGTGGAGGGCCCATAAGGTTGTGAGACGTTGAGGGTCCCTCAATTTCCAGACATTCGGCTTACAGATGACGGTGTGGTTGTCAGCCTTAGGCGCCGGCTGCCCTTTACCCCCCAGAAAGATTTCTGTTAGAGGTTGAGTCGACCCCAGGATTATAGCGCGGCTGGAATGAGTATATGGATTGAAAAATCCAGTGACCTCGACGGGAATCGAACTCGCAACCTTCCAGCTTGTAACATAATGCCTCAACCAACTACGCTACCGCACGTGTTGTTTACGTAAATAATTTCTAATATAATTAAGAATTATTTTAGCTTGATGTATCACTGCTGGAATAAAACAGAATTTTAATAGCAAATCGAGCGAGTTATGGCTAAAGTAGTAAAGAGATCACGACATTTAGTAAAACAGGCAAAATTTACTTCTTTTGGCTTGTTTTGGACTTCATCGTGTGGTATGTAAAAGACAAAAGACCACGACGTTTCGGAGACTGGATCTGTCTCCGTCTTCAGGTGGGTGGGGAAGGATAAACCTACTCAGTTGGGCCCGTTAGAAAGAGCTAGTCTCAAACCAGTGATTCTCTCAAGTCTATCTGACAAAATTTAATGTATATAAGACTCTTGTAAGGCCTGTACTTACCTATGGAAATGAAAACAGGCCCATCAGAAGGAAAGATGAAAATGTGCTCCGAATCTTTATTACTATTATTATGACTCTACAGCCCTTTTCTGGGCCCTGGCCTCTTTTTCAGATTCTTGATCCTATACACAGTCGGTAGGATTCCTTGTACGGGGGATCAGCCCGTCGCAAGGCCCCTACCTAAAGAAAGAACAATACAAACACAGAATAAATGCTCACAATACAGACATCCATGCCTTAAGTGGGATTCGAACCCACGATTCCGGCGTTCGAGCTAGTGAGGACAGTTCATGCCTTAGACCGCGCGGCCACTGTGATCGGCTCCGAAACGTCTAAAGAAGGATATTCAGAAGTTGTGGTGGCCCAATTAAAGAAAATGGTATACGGAGATCAGGGATTAAACGTCAACTTTATAAATTATATAACAAACCAGGTACATAATGAAAGTGATCTATGTAGCGCGGTTGAGGTGCCTGGAACAGCTTCCTAGAATGCAGGTAGACAACCCTTGTAGGAAGTTAATTCTACATAAACCAGAGGGCACTCGACTAGTAGGCAGATCTGCTATCAGATGTTTGGATTCAGCTGAAGAAAATCTGGAGAACATGGGCGTTACAAATTTGAGACGAAAGTCACAGGATCAGGACCGACCAAGAGAAATCGTAGAAGAGGCGAAGGTTCATCATGGATTTTAGTGCCCCTAGAAGTAGAAGAAGAATGTTATGTCATTTTTCTTCTTCATGAGCTACCAGAATTTTTCTGAGAAGTAGTGTGTCTGGAACTGGATGCACTCAACCTCATGATCATAATTGAGGAGCTATTTCAAGGAAATAGCGGCTCCGGTCTAGAAAACCGAAATTAACGGCCGTGGGAATTCGTTACGCTGACCACGCAACACCCTCTATCTGCAAAAGTTGGCACTAAACTTCGCTGACAAGCGGCGGTCGCTCGGTCTGTATAGTTCGCTTGCGGACTACAGGCCACGGAGTTTGTTTTGAACCAAAATGTTGCATGTTCTTGTCGTGACGTAACATGACGTTAGTCTCCTGTTACTGCCACCGTTGCTATTCCTGAGATTGCCGCATCGTCTTGCGCGCGGGAAGTATTCGTCGCTGCTCTTTGATACATAACGGGAAAATGCATCCGGCGTTGTGCTGTGCTGATAACACATGGGCTTCTTCCACTCGCATGTCATTTGTTTCACTAAACTTAGGCATGGCGCTCTGGTTTGGTCCGTTTATGTTTTAGTCACCATTTCTGTCTGTTATTACATATAAAACGAATATTTTCGTGCTTCGATATGCTGCCTCCTGATTGTTTAGTGGTTTATTTAACCAGGTTTTCAGTAACATAAGCTATATCCTGTCGAGTGGGTGGATGATAGGTAAAAGTCAGGTAAAATTGTCCCTGTGCTTAATTAATTAAGCTCTATGCCATGAAGGCGTATGAGGAGTGGAGTTTTAGCTCCACCATTCTTGACCTCGGCACTGGATGGAGATGAATGATGATCTGCAAGCTCCGACCGCTTTTCTCCCAGGGAAAGAGCCCCTGGTACCCATTGGATAGGCTTGGTGGACACTGGAGAAGAGAATAACCCTACCCCTGCAGGGAATCAAACCCCGGCCGTACAGGCCGAGCCCATCACTATCGCTACCCTTGGGAGGATGATATTGAATGACTAATTGGAAAGTATGTTTTGAATCATGGCCTATTTTAAGGTAGCCCATAATTTTTGTGGACGGACTGCAAATCGGAATAGCCATCCTCCCTCCGAGACTCAAACTTGAGACTTCCCGAATACTAAGCAGGGGCTCCAGCCGCCCAACCGCAACTTGCTCTCCTGCTAACTGATGTCGCCCGCCTCTGTCTCCTTACCGAAAGCTGATTGGAAGTCGTATGAGGCGTGGGGTATATAGGAGATATTTTGAAGAATGCTGTTTTCTGGGATGCTGCGCCGTGTAGATCTTGTGTAGACGTTTCAGAGGAAAGTATCGCCTCCAGCTTCAGGGTAAAAATCCGCGAGCTAGGAACCAGCGTGAGCAGGTGGCTGCAGACTGGTATACGGTACCGCATCCCAGAAGACGCCATTCTTCATAGTCACAGCCATGAAAACCTCAGTGACGTCACTATTTCATACAGTAAAAAATTATTTTACATTTAAATTGTCAAATTATCATGGAAAATATATTTATCTGGTATTTTCATATATTAAACACGATTTATGTACATAGAGATGATGTTTGTGAGCTGTCTAGATGTGAGTTCAACACCTGATGGCTTCTTTTCTAACCAAAAGCAGCAATATGAATGAAAATCGTAAGGCTCTATGAGACGCCTGCTAATTTGGGTTATCACTTGGTTAACATCCAGCAATGTTATCCTGAAGCACTTAGCAGCAGGATCAATCATGTTGCACTAAAGATGGCTTCTTCTTTGTCCCGTCATGCATTGCGTTGGAGGGAAGAACAGAAAAAGAAAAGAATAGCGGTATACATTACAACAATGCGTAGAGCATGCCGGATCTTTTCCTGTTCGTTTGATAGCTGAATGTCTAGATAATGCAGCATTAATGGTTTCGTATGAGCTACATTAGTGGCTTGGATGCTGAATGCTGGACTGCAGGAGCTAATGGTCCTTCGTGCGTCGGCCATATATATAGATATAGTGCAATGCTGCAGTTTACTAACGAAGGTAATGGATAAGAGATGTCTGGACACAGGTTCATATATTCCCCATCAGGTGTCAGCAACAGCACTCCACTCGCCACCTGCCGGCTAATTTGTGAAACAGAAACAAGTGCTGGCTCATTTATAAACGGATCCATGCGGCCATCTAAGTACTATACTAATCTGAACGGAAGTATTTGACCCTTTTATTAGGGTTTACGAATGATAGATTTAAAAGTGTTGACATTTGCTATATAGCTAGCCATGATTTACGTATTAATTCGCAGCTACCCTGGTACATTGGCTTCAGTTAAGATTCTGTTTATACGTAGATGAAATTAAGTGAACGGTTTTTTATTGCTGTCTCTATTTTTAGCTAAAAATGTATGCTGTTTTTGTGGCAAGGGTAGTAGTGAGTTGATGTGTTGTTTTTGCCGATGGATGGGGTTGGGGGTGAGTGGTAGGACAGCAGCGTATTGCAAACCTAAATAATGCCCTAATTGGTTTAGCTCGTACCGTTGTCCACACTTTTAGGGGACGGTGCTTTTCCGTTTAGCGCCGCGATCGCTTGTGAGAGCCTGTGCGTGTTTTTGTTTGTGAGAGGAGAGTGGAGGGCGAGGGGACGGAAAACATAAAAATTCCCCTGTTTACGAGAGCGCGTGTTGTGCGTACGTGAAGCCGTTGTACCGCCATTGCGTTGATATTTTAAACTGTTAATATTACAGGAGATTTTGCAGGATTTGTATTACGCTATTCATGTTGTTTAACCTTCCTTCTGAATCGACGGAATTATTTTTAGGCTTTCCGTTTCTCGTGTTCGAAATCGAAATGTTTTTGCCGAAAGCAGGTCTACGTACGAGTGACGTAGCTGGAGCATTTGTAGCTCCTCTGCCCCGTAATGCGGTCTGATGTCAGCCCCATTCACTTTCCTCCACGATATTTCGTCACCTATTTTGTGGATTCATCCGCAGATGGGAATGAAGAAATAGTCCCATAGTATAAACAGTTTATTGGTTGAAGCTTTCTTGCAAATTCAGCTACACGTTCCGGCCACACGCCAGGCACATGCGATAATTGCGTAAATTATTTAATTGTACGTGTGTCACAGTATTATATATCCCTTGAGGGCTGTGCGTCCTAGAACTTATTATTAATTGGTACCTTTTAAGTATTTAATATAAAATTGTATCTTAACTGAAGTATAGTGTGTCGTAGCGGATCGAAGTGGCCGCGGGGACTAAGGCATGAACCGTCCTCGCTCACTCGAACTCTGGGTTCTTGGGTTCGAATTTCATTTAAGGCATGAATGTCTGCCTATGTTTGTGTTGTTCTGTGTATAGGTAGCAGTCTTGCGACGGGCTGATCCCCAGTCGAAGGAGCCATTCGAATGTGTGTAGGGTTAAGGAACTGAAAGAGCGGTCAAGGTCCAACAAAGGCACTGTAGAGCCATAGATAGATAGATAGATAGATAGACAGATAGACAGACAGACAGATAGAGAGATAGATAGATAGACAGACAGACAGATAGATTAGATAGATAGACAGATATACAGACAGAGAGCTAGATAGATAGATAGACAGACAGACAGATAGATAGATAGATAGATAGATAGATAGACAGACAGAGAGATAGGTAGACAGACAGATNTAGATAGATAGATAGATAGATAGATAGACAGACAGATAGAGAGATATGTAGACAGACAGATAGATAGACACAAATAGTGGCATTCTTCTTTCTTCATTATATATACCTGAAGATGCACCTCTCTTGTCGAAATATTTCGTTGAATTTAAAGGAAGGCATTTGCTAAGTGGTGGTTCAACCGATAACCCGTGACACTGCATTGAAGACTGTACTCTATGTGTGTTTATGTGTCTCAAGCGATCGGCTAATATAGCAGGATGCTTTAATAGAATACTAGTATAAACCGATTTGCCAGTACTTCGAACTGAAGCGAGTCGCACTTTTCACTCTTTGTCGGTTAATATTATGTTCCCACTTTTGTGGTTAGCATGAAGTTGCGGTTGTACTCATCAGAACCTATGCTGGCTGCTTCTCTTGGCCCGTAAGTCAGGACGGAACGTAGCTGCGTGGCGCCATCATTTCCGGTTGAGCATGTCTCCTCAACCCTCCTGTTGCTCAAAACTTTGGATCATGTTTGGTGACCTGGACATAACTGCAATAATAATATGAGTAAATAAGAGAATTCAGGAAATAAAATGTACGAGTGTACACAAGGTTCATTGGGCTCAGAATTTGGTTCTGTGACGGGCCATTATTTGTTGACCAGCTGAGCGAGTAGCAGCGTATTAAAAAGGACTCTGCGTCATGAAGTTAATGAGTATGGGTCCGTCCTCATAACTTTTGATGCATTTTCCACGAAACGTGGTATAGACGCTGTGCCACTGTTTCCGATAACAGTTACATGTTGTGTAATTAATTTCCAATCATTGATAATCCCAGCATGGTAATTGTAGGCCTGTGGGAACTTAGGGATTATGACACTAAAGCCTTCAAATCACAGTACGTGCTGTACGTTTCACGTACTTTAACATTCAGAAACTCGGCATTTTGCCCACACACCGCATGCGATTTTAATGACTCTAAAGGCGCGTCCACATTACTCGTGCTCATGCTCGTGTGACTCGCTATGCTCGCGAGTAATGTGGACGATATGACAAGTCACGAAACAAGCAAATTTAAAATTTTTCATTTAAAAACTATAGCCAATAAATTAAAATACGACTACAGCCTATACACACTAGGAGTAAATATACGGATCCTCACGCGCCGAAGCCTGGCGAGCAACTGAAGTAGTGTGGACGAAGATTTACGGGCACAAGTAAAAGCCAGACGAGTCTCCCGACCAGCACAAGCCTGGCGAGTACGAGCACGAGTAATGTGGGCGCGCCTTAAGAGTAAACAGGGATTATTCCCACAAAAAATATAAAGCAACCAATTTCTTAGATAGTATTTATAAGATTAATATATAACACCGAACTTTCGTATCAACAAATATAGTTTCCATGAAGATTAGTTTTGTAGAATTTGAAATCACAGCAATATGGGGGCAGCGAATTCTCGTCTGGCCTTTTGTTGGCACCACGAATAATCTTAACATCGTTTCTTCCGGTTCCTCCAGACAGGTGCCGTGATGCTACCTCGATTAAACCACGATCGCTTCCTCCCTAATCCCTTCCACCACATCACTCATCAGCCATCATCGTACCTTGTGGCGCTATACTCGTACATTCTGTACTCTCAGAGCGTCCTTAAATAATCAGAATCTATATAATCTATGCATCTATCTATCTATCTATCTATCTATCTATGGCTCTACACTCTTTGCGGACCTTGTCCGCTTTTTGAGTGTCTTACTTTATACACAGCCGGTCGGACTCCTTGGAGAAGGGATCAGCCCGTCGCGAGGCCGCTACCTACACACAGGACAACACAGACACAGGATAAACGTACACAGACATCCATGCCTCGAGTGGGATTCGAACCCACGATCTCAGTGTTCTAGCTGCCGAAGACGGTTCTTGCGCAGACCTGGCGGCCACTGTGATAGGCAGCCATTTGCCCAGGTTTGCGCAAGAAATAGATGAAAAAGTTTTGTATGAAGACATTTAGGCCACTTTTAATTACTGTAAACATGGCGATAGTACAGAACATTAAGTCCGATAATTTTCCATTAAAACCGATGAAATATTAATTGATTCCGTCTATAACTTCTTGTCTTAAAACGTCTATTTGTCTATTTGACATGGGCCTAATATTTCGTCTCTTAGCTGATTATTGGTGGGCCCACGCTGATTTTGCCGAGAAATGTGTCTTATTTTATTTGAGACCCCTCAGACAAGACTCGCACTGAGCGTAGGCAACTTACCCTTGTTTTGTAAGGATAGTAACCTCTACTAGGTATCTTACTCTTCACACAAATCGAGTGTTTTACTGTAAATCTTAGGCCTCCCTAGCGTGTCGGAACCCCCACTACGAATATTTCATGCTAAAATCCCATTTATCTTTACCGTTGACTTATCTGTGTTTTCTGAGAAGAGCAGACTCACAGGAATTATGTATCGGTTCTGATCGCTCTGTTCACTGATCATTGTGGTTTCCTGTGTGCCTCGTTCAGGTTGAAAATGTGGTGACGTAGGAAGGTATTCATTTGGTTCTGTTTTTCCTTTGCTAATCTTCATGGCGACGAGATAAGCACGTGTTGTAAGGTAACTTACGTTTGTTAGGGTTCCTTTCTGCGGAACACGGCTTGGCCCGTCTGAAGTTCTGCTGTGTGGGTTTGGATTTCTTTGGGAAAGCCGCCCTTGCTTCCATTTGTATGATTAGAAAATAATACAGAAATTCAGCCTTTTAATCTGACACTATAATTAAAATGTTTTTATTTCCTTATAACTAACTTCATATAGATGAGCCCTTCTGGAGGAGCCGCCAATTGTGCAACTACTCAAGAAATTCCCAGCATTTTATGGAACCCGAAACCTCATTACCGTGTTCACAAGAACCCTCCACCGGTCTCTGTCCTGAGCCATATCAATCCAATCCTATCTCTCTAAGATTAATTTTAATTAATTAACGTGTTGGTCTTCCTAGTGGTCTCTTTCCTTAGGGACTTCCCATCAATATCCTATTTCTATTCCTTTTCTCCCCATTCATGCTAAATACCCTGCCCATCTCAACCTTCTTGACTTGGTGATTATAATTATAATTGGAGAACAGTACAAGTTATCAAGCTTCTCATTATGCTGTTTTCTCCGACCTCCTGTCACTTCATCCCTCTTCGGTCGAAATATTCTCCTCAGCACCCTGTTCTCAAACACCCTTAGTCTATGTTCCTCCCTTAATGTCAGAGACCAAGTTTCACAAATACAGAATTACAGGAAAAATTGTAGTTTTTTATATTCTAATTTGTATGTNTTCTCCTCAGCACCCTGTTCTCAAACACCCTTAGTCTATGTTCCTCCCTTAATGTCAGAGACGAAGTTTCAGACAGCAGACCAGATGACTTCTGGACTGAATGGTAACAAGCATTACCCGAATTCAGTCTCCTCTTAATTTCCTCCTGAATCGGGTTTTGATTTGTTATCGTCGTTCCCAAATATCTGAACTGTGCCACATTTTCAAAACATCTGTTTCATATCTATATGTCATGATTTTACCCTGCATTTTGGTGACGAGACAGTAACATATCATTAAGTATCGTACTTAATTTTCTCTGTGTGTACTTCTAGACCAACTTCTCTACTTTGTTAATTAAAGTTTTGTGTTTTCTTTATGGTATCTACATTATCAGCCAGTAGATTCACATCATCGGAATAGGCCAACAGCTGATGTGTCCCGTTTAATTTCAGTCCCAACTGGTTTTCCTGGACCTTCCTAATGGCATATTCTAAAGCAAAGTTGAAAAGGAGTAGTGATAAAGCATCTCCTTGTTTCAGACCATTCTGGATAGGAAATTTAACAGACAAA
>NW_019722428.1:443978-451132 GCF_002891405.2 Cryptotermes secundus | reverse complement strand
TAATTTCGTCTATATGGACTTAACCTTGAGAGAAGAATATTGGATAAAATTTTATATGAAGTTGATAGAGGTGATTCCCCCGATAAATACTGCAGTCAGTTTTATCACCCTTCTTGTGAACTGGTACAATAATAGATTCTTTCTACTGAGCAGGCAATTTTTCCTTATGCCAAATAGAAGTTACTAGCTTATGGATCTTAGAACGTAACGTTTCACCTCCTGCTTGAATGAATTCTTCCGGAATTTGATTACTACATGGCGATTTATACCTCTTCAACTATGCAATAGCACTTTCAACCTGAAAAGGGCTCTGATCAGGTACTAACGACTCAGCTGTACGGATTTATACTTGGTTTATTTTTTTACATTTAACTTTGCAAGCTTCAGTGACTTCCTACGTTCTTTGTTTCTTCTGTACTAGTACTGCATATTATTTCGGGCCCGTGGAAAGGCATGAAGACTTGTATCCACATAATCTGGATCACCGTTTTCTGTCTGTGATAAAATTAGACGCATATGCGATTAAAAATTCTAAGGTTATGTGCAACAGTTTTCATTTAGAGGGCATTATAGGCCTATTCTTGACAATAGCGAATGATCGTGTGCCGGTCACGGTAGCCGAGCCGTCTAAGGCATGTACTGTCTTCGCTCGCTATGAAACCGGGATCGTGGGTTCGAATCCACTCAGGGCATGGATGTTTAGTTTGTGTGTGTGCGTTTTTCTGTGTTTGTGTACAGGTAGAGGCCTTGCGACGAGCTGATCACCCGTCCAGGGAGTCCTACCGGTTGTGTAAGATCTAGAAAAAAAAACGAAGTGAACGGAGAAGTTCATGGAGGTAGGCCTAGGCCCACTGGGGCTGTAGTGCCAAGGAAAAAAAATGATCATGTTTGGCTAATAGTGCCCTCGCCAGACCGCAATAAAACATGACGAATATTTAAAAAAAGAATCCCTGCTCCATCCATGGTTTGGTTGTAGTTAGCTGTAAGCACTGTATCGTTTGCGCGACACAACTTTCCTTGTCTTCATACGTTCCATATCAGGGAAACGGACAGGTTCACCGCTCGACTAAGGTCCAAGCATTCTGCTTTGTGCATGCGTCACTATGAAGAGAGAGAGAGAGAAGGAAAGAAAGAAAGAGAAAGAATACGGTTCCGTTAATACTGTAGGTCGTGTGTTTGAATTGTTGTAGGATTTGACTTTTAGCCCAGCATTGGCCGCTCACTGTTGGGTACCACAAACATTGATCACTTGACCTTGCTACAATGTCGAGCAGTCCATGTTTGTTTGTATCTCCCCACACATTGTCTAGCCTACTTGGACGTTGTAGATGGGAGTGAGCATACAAATTTCTTTGCGAAGATTCTTTTTACTTCAAAACATTTGTCATATTGAACTTTTAACGATGTGGCTACGGAAACGGTAAACAAATTCCAATCTTCAATTAGCGAACTTCAGTGGAATTCTACCGAAACTCTACTGAGCGCCGAACCAGCTCTGATAGGCGTTCTTTAGTCACGGCGATAGCAGGAGATGCTCAACTATGATAGACCAGTTGAGCATTAAGCAACATATCTGCAATATTCCACCTTTTCATCCTGTTTAACGGTCCTACTAATGCTGTGTTGGGTCCTGAACCGGGGTCTCAACCTGGCTAATGCCAACTGGGCGTTAGGTTCGCAGGACAGGACTCTGCATCCTAGCTGACGGGCGTAACTCGAATGCACACAACGGTTTTGCGCTTCCCTCTCTATTCTCTTCTTCCGCTAATTATCATTCATCATGGCGTTGCTAAGTTTCCCTGTGTTGCAGAGGGCAGCAGCTATTCCTGCTCCTGGGTTGGGGGTTGAGATCCGGTACGAGAGGGAGGGAGTTTCCCGCTCTCCGTACGTATGAATCGTTTGTTTTGTTTACTGTGCCGGCAGAATCTGTTTCCCATGGATTAAAATTGCATTCTGGCACAGTTGCATATTTATCATTATGTCGGTAGCGGCTCTGCCCCCCCCCCCGAATGGGTACTGGTGCTCTTTCCCCTGGGGTAAAGCGACCGGGAAGTGAAGCTGAAAACTTACCTCCATCTAGTGCCGAGGTCAATTAAGGTGGAACTATACCTCCATTTCCCATATGTTTTCATGATGTAGTGCGTAATTAATTAAGCACAGCCTTGCCGGTAGCCTACGGGTTGATCTTCAAGTATTGATTAAGCTTGTTGCCCATTGATATCTACGGTAAAGTCGTCCTTATGCTCAATTCTCTAACCATCATGCAGTGAAGGTGTATAGAGAGTGGAAGTATAGATCCACGTATTCTTAACATCTGCAGTAGATGGAAATGAGTGGTCTACTTCAAGTCTCGCCCATTTTATCTCGGTACCCACCGGACAACAGTATATATATATGTGTGTGTGTGTAAAATGTGAGCGTGAAGATTAAAACGTCCCTATGTCTAAGCACAACGTTAGGAAGGCGTACAGACGAATTGATAGTGAATGCATCCTGTTGTTTAATATATTGTCACATGTTGGGTGTATAACGCGACATATAACTTCACGCCGTATTGGATATAGCGAATTTTATTTCACACTCTCTCATACACTCACACAATTTACAGCTCAACATTACTGCCATCGGCAGTATCACAAATACCAGACTGCATACTCTTCCCTGGTCAACTCGTAACTAACCCGTAACTAGCTGTAAATAGCGTTCGCTGCTCCTTATTTAGCCCCGTTACGGGCAGCACAGAAAACAGCCACGTAATAGGCACCACTGTTGTCTGGCGCCGTGTATGCCGATAGCCTAGCAACCCTGTCGGGAGTTGTTTACGGCTGCATAGCAACCGCGGTATCCCTTGGTCACGTCACCGCTGGCGGGGTAGGGGAAGAGTGTTGACTTGCCTGTTTCCCTAGTAACGACAGCGCTCCGATGGTGTTACGTCACCGCTGGCGGGGGGAGGGGTGTCCTGCATAGCGCAACACGTCACAATATTATTTCTTACTGAAAACTGACTAGGTAGCTGGTTATTTAAGACTTAAACTTTTATTGTAATTTATATTTTATATTCACTCATATCATATATACCACTGTATACACATGGAAGTTTAACACTGTATCCTATATTTGACATGCAATTCAATAACGAAATGTTTAATGTATTTGCCTGATGATGGCCTTTTGAAGGCCGAAACATCTAGCAAAGGTATCTCCTAGAGTTACTTACCCGTATTATTGATTGTCGTGTCAGTAAGAAATAGTACAGACTAATGTTCATGTATTCACTCCACACTACTAGATAGCAATGAAAGGTCAGCAGTGTACTTAGGACGACTTTACTCCTGACTTTCATTACGCAGAAATTGTGGAGATTGTGGCGAAGAAAATGTTTCTGTTCCTGACGGGAACCCAGCCTTTACTCCACTGGCGATTCCCGGCAAATAACGAGGTACAAGCCCGTTAAAGCCTACAGTAAATACCAGCACCAGGATTGTATATACAAGACAAACACAGCATCTTTGTGCTGGTACAGGCGTCCGGTGATAGGGATTAGCTCTACCGATTGGGCTCCAATGACTAGGTTTTACCTGAAGACGGAGACAGAATCCAGTCTCCTAAACGTTGTGTTTTGAAAAATAAACAGGACGGTATTTGTATATAAAAACAAGACAACGGATAATGTCCAGAAACATGGTACTTGTACTAATGTGCCATCGTCACAAAATTTTACATTTGAATTAAAGTAGTTTATCAGGTCTGAGTGGGCCACAGAGCCCGTTTGGACACAGTGATAGCGCGGGGGAAAATCCCCGTTCTTCTGGAAGTCGATTTTGTAGTGTGCAGCTCATGCCTGACCGAGTAAATGGCTGAACATTGCGGAAGGAAACAGAACGTTATATTTGGTGTGGTGGCAGGGCGAGACAGGCGCAAAAACTCTTCATTCTTGCAATTAATGAGCATTCGGAAATCGAAGTAGGCCTATATTTTTTGTTATCTTCCAAATGTTTAACTTAAATAATATAATTTATAGAATTGTACTTTATTATGAAGTGAATATAAACACATCCCGAGCAAGAAACGAGAGAACACTCGTTTTGTACACATATATTTCCGTCTTAAGTGCAAGATATTATTTAGTCACCCTTCTTCCTCATTAAATGTTTCGGCAGTATGCGACCATCATCGGGTGTTATCTAATTTGCTAAAATTGTAATATATATATCCTATATTGAAAATTTAAAATCTTTGTCTTTGTGTTGTATTGTGAGATCTAAGAATTGATGGATTTCTTGTAGTTCTTCTGTAGTGAATTATATAAATGGTTGCAGTTTGTTGAATTCTTTGGGCTTGTGTTCTAAGTTTGTTTTGTTGTGGTCGTATATCATAACGTTGACATATTTAAGTATGAGATTATATGTTTTTTGTTATGATAGGGTATATTTGTTTATGTTCCATGTGTTGTATATATGTTTTAACCAGTATTATGCTGTGGCTAACAGATCGGTTTGTTTACAGTACTTAGACTTGTTTCGTATAGGGAGTGAGAGGCAACAGTTCCGAAAGCTCAGTTGATGCAGTACCCGTATTCCTAATACAGAATATGACTAAACGGTACCGACCTCGCACTGTGATGTGGTTTCACTGTTGTATTGACATTAGGAACTATTGCAATGATTGGCCGTTAGTCGGAATGTATGACGGATAAAGTAATCGATTTTGAGACCTGCTCTCCCTGCTCCGCGTCCTCTCAACGCATTATACTTCTTAACAGTCGGACATGCACTTTACTCTTATTCTGCCATCTTTCTCTTGATTCTCCAAGTTGCTGCTTACCACGAAGTTTCGCATAGTAACTGTGTGTTTGTATCCATTATCTGAATTATACATCTCCCATAGACTGAGCTTATATGTAAGAAATGTGGCAATGTGGGCCTACGTTAAATTTTCGAAGCTTGAATATATTTTAAGGAGCTAAGATACCTTGGCCGGTCACGGTAGCCGAGCGGTCTAAGGCGTGCACTGTCTTCGCTCGCTCGGAAGCCGAGATCGTGGGTTCGAATCCCACTCAGGGCATGGATGTTTGTGTGCGTTTTTCTGTGTTTGCACTGTTTTCGCTCGCTCGTAAGCCGGGATTGTGGGTTCGAATCCCACTCAGGGCATGGATGTTTGTGTGCGTTTTTCTGTGTTTGTGTACAGTTAGAGGCCTTGCGACTAGCTGATCACCCGCCCAAGGAGTCCTACCGTATGTCTGAGATCTAGAAAAACCGAAGTGAACGGAAGAGTTCATTGAGGTAGGCCTAGGCCCACTGGGGCTGTAGTGCCAAGGAAAAAAAAAGATACCTTATCAACTATCACCAAGTTTATGAGCGGAGGGGAGACACTTAAATCAACACAGTGACCATAATACATGGAGGACTGCGCTTCCATCGAAAGTGTGGCCGCATTAATCTCTTTGCCTCTGCGAATAACCCACCCTCGTATTCGGTGGGTATCGGTGTCTTCACTCGGGGTAAAGCGGCCAGAGCTTTAAACTCGTTACTCACTTTGTGTCATGAGGACGTTGGGAATAAGAGTGGGGTGAAACTAAGACCCTTGTACTGCGGCCACTTCTGAAGAGTAACTTTATATCCACTTCCTTATACATTTTTATCGTATCACATAGCTGTACATTTTATTCATCTGAAGACAGGAACAAAACAGGAAGAAGTAAAATCCATCATTTTGAGAGTATTCCACCGTGTCACGTACAGACAGTTAAACAGCCATTATGTCCCATAGNCCCGTATTCCTAATACAGAATATGAGTAAACGGTACCGACCTCGCACTATGATCTGGTTTCACTGTTCTATTGACATTAGGACCTATTGCAATGATTGGCCGTTAGTCGGAATATATGACAGATAAAGTAATCGATTTTGAAACCTGCTCTCCTTGCTCCGCGTCCTCACAACGCATTATACTTCTTAACAGTTGGACATGCACTTTACTCTTATTCTGCCATCTTTCTCTTGATTCTCCAAGTTGCTGCTTACCACGAAGTTTCGCATAGTAACTGTGTGTTTGTATCCATTATCTGAATTATACATCTCCCATAGACTGAGCTTATATGTAAGAAATGTGGCAATGTGGGCCTACGTTAAATTTTCGAAGCTTGAATATATTTTAAGGAGCTAAGATACCTTGGCCGGTCACGGTAGCCGAGAGGTCTAAGGCGTGCACTGTCTTCGCTCGTTCGGAAGCCGGGATCGTGGGTTCGAATCCCACTCAGGGCATGGATGTTTGTGTGCGTTTTTCTGTGTTTGTGTACTGGTAGAGGCCTTGCGACGAGCTGATCACCCGCCCAAGAAGTCCTACCGTATGTCTAAGATCTAGAAAAACCGAAGTGAACGGAGAAGTTCATGGAGGTAGGCCTAGGCCCACTGGGGCTGTAGTGCCAAGGGAAAAAATACCTTATCAACTATCACCAAGTTTATGAGCGGAGGGGAGATACTTAAGTCAATACAGTGACCATAATACATGGACTGCGCTTCCATCGAATGTAGGGCCGCATTAATCTCTTTGCCTCTGCGAATAACCCACCCTCGTATTCGGTGGGTATCGGTGTCTTCACTCGGGGTAAAACAGCCAGAGCTTTAAACTCGTTACTTACTTTGTGTCATGAGGACGTTGGGAATAAGAGTGGGGTGAAGCTAAGTCCCTTGTACTGCGGCCACTTCTGAAGAGTAATTTTATATCCACTTCCTTATACATTTTTATCGTATGACATATCTGTACATTTTATTCATCTGAAAACAGGAAGATGTAAAACCCATCATTTTGAGAGTATTCATAATTTGCATACACACACCGTGTCACGTACAGACAGTATTACCTACAGCCATTTTGTCCCGTGCAGACAGTATTACCCACAGCCATTGTGTCCCGTAGAGACAGTATTGCCTACAGCCATTGTGTCCCGTACAGACAGTATTGCCTACAGCCTTTGTGTCGCGTACAGACAGTATTGCCTACAGCCATTGTGTCCCGTACAGACAGTATTGCCTACAGCCTTTGTGTCGCGTACAGACAGTATTGCCTACAGCCATTGTGTCCCGTACAGACAGTATTGCCTACAGCCATTGTGTCCCATACAGACAGTATTACCTATAGCCATCCCGTACAG
>NW_019722428.1:443355-443891 GCF_002891405.2 Cryptotermes secundus | reverse complement strand
TTGTGTCCCGTACAGACAGTATTGCCTACAGCCATTGTGTCCCATACAGACAGTATTACCTATAGCCATTGTGTCCCGTACAGTCAGTATTACCTACAGCCATTGTGTCCCGTACAGACAGTATTACCTACAGCCACTGTGTCGCGTACAGACAGTCGTAGTTAGAGACCACATGACTCGCATGCGAGATATGAGAAATAGAAACAAAATGTTAGGGACCGGAATGGAAGAGGCCTAAGAACTTAGCCGTTGATTGAAGGTTACTGTTAGAATTTGGTTTCGCTGTAGCTTAACACTGGCTGCTGTGACCACGATATGGAACCGTCGCTTTCTTGACTAGCCGAGCCACTCAGCTTGTGAAGAATTACTGACACCATGGAGGCAGGCTGTTGCATGTATCTTTGCAGTGTCTGTAGCACACATCCACTCTGCGGACCGCCCGAAGGCTCCCACTGCAGAGCTCTTGAGGATACGCAGAGTGGTCAGTATGACCCTCCCACAATTTGCCCACTCATTTATTCATTACCCCCCCCCCC
>NW_019722428.1:414041-443184 GCF_002891405.2 Cryptotermes secundus | reverse complement strand
CGTACAGACAGTATTACCTACAACCATTGTGTCCCGTACAGACAGTATTACCTACAGCCACTGTGTCCCGTACAGACAGTATTACCTACAGCCATTGTGTCCCGTACAGACAGTATTACCTACAGCCATTGTGTCCCGTACAGACAGTATTACCTACAGCCATTGTGTCCCATACAGACAGTATTACCTGAAGCCATTGTGTCGCATACAGACAGTACGTAGTTAGAGACCACGTGGCTCGCATGCGAGATATGAGAAATAGAAACAAAATTTTAGGGACCGGAATGGAAGAGGCCTAAGAACTTAGCCGTTGATGGAAGGTTACTGTTAGAATTTGGTTTCGCTGTAGCTTAACACTGGCTGCTGTGAACACGATATGGAACCGTCGGTTTCTTGACTAGCCGAGCCGCTCTCAGCTTGTGAAGAATTACTGACACCATGGAGACAGGCTGTTGCATGTATCTTTGCAGTGTCTGTAGCACACATCCACTCTGCGGACCGCCCGAAGGCTCCCACTGCAGAACCCTTGAGGATATGCAGAGTGGTCAGTATGACCCTCCCACAATTTGCCCACTCATTTATTCATTACCCCCCCCCCCAATTGCCCTCGCCTTTATGGGAAAGCCTTTTGTAGGAAAGGTAAGAGAGATGGAAAACATTCACATAACGATGATGGAGGGAGACTGGGAGAGGAAGGAAGTCCCGGGAGCTCGGTACAGTCCAGTGAAGCGACATGTCGCGTCGGGCGGGAGAGATGGACCTGAGACTCGTACTGACTCCGTCCGTGGTACAGGATTTACATGGCGCCTACTGCTCTTTCCTGCTTCTATTGGCCAACATAAGTCCGCCATTCGGCATCACCAAGATCCGGACCATTCCAGTCTCTCTCTCGCGCTGTCTTAGTTTCTTTCAAACACTTTTTAATATTATCTTACTTTCTATAGCTACGTTTCCGAAGCGATCTCTTACTCTAGATATTATAAAAAAAAGCTGTGTTTACTTTTGTTTCCGAAATCCGTGCTACATACGTGTATCCTAAACATCTCGTGTTTCTTTTTTTGATTACACCTGTTGTGTTTATAAAATTACGAAATCCCTTTCTCCCACCTAGACCATCTTGGGTCCAGATATTTTCAGCACCCTGTTCTCTGATAGCCTCAGTCTGTCTTCTTCCCTCAAGATGAAAGCGAAGGGAGGCTGTTAGTTGTTCTGACGGGAAAATAGGCGAGTAGTTGGGAGCAGTTCTTTTACAGACTAATAATAATGCCAAAGGCAAATCTGGTACTGTTCATAAAATAATATGCAAGCGTAAATATGACGAAGACGTGAAACACCACGCATCCTTTGCCTTAAAAGTTAATGGAAATTACTCTTCAGCGTCGGGCTTTGTCCGCCTTAACCACAGGGTACAAACCGCCCTTTACAAACTAATCAAGTGACTAACTTCTTGAAGCACAGATTTCTTGAAAAGCTGATATTCGCTCAGCTCACATTCATCACCTATTATGATACCCGAAGGTTCATTACCATATTCACAGTAATCCGCCAATGGACCCTGTCCGTTCTTCCATCGACTTCTGGATCTCTCAATTGGTCTATTCCCTTCATCTCTTCTTTTCGGAATTGCCACAGCAGCTTGTTTATATCAGAACATGTTACGCATGCCTCGCTTTGTTCTGGTCAGTTTCTCAGAATTCGATGCTGAAACTCGATGGTACATCTGTTCAGCGGGGCGTTTTAAATGTATGGACCTTTCCCTGAACAGAACCGAGAGCAGCCCACATAACTGGTGAAAGCAGAGTGTTACCATAAATGTAAGAAATTGTTACCAGGTAACAAAGGCCTCCGCCTGCAGTACATGAAGAACGTAAAGTGCGCAGGGTTGGAGTGAAATTAATGGCGCGGCACATTGGAGCTAGAGAAATGAAATTGTATTTCTTTATCTGTGGTTCTGTTTTTGAAATGTGTAAATATAAGGCCTTCTGCTATGGACATTATGATTGGGGGGGGGATGTTGAGTGACATTCCCTTCTAACGGGCGTAATTAAATAGGGTCATCCATTTTGTCCTTCATTACGTACACAGGCTTAAGGAATTCCGGAATATTGTAATCAGGGCAACCTCTCACAACAGCAGGAGCATAAGGCATGAGTCACGTGACACATTGATTTGTGGTAAAGTTGCTAGAGGGGAAAGGGGGTATGCATAGTGTGATTTATATCTCAGTCGTGGAGAAACGTGACCCCCACTTGACCAATGCCATCAATCATATGCGTCTCGGAAAGTAACCACCCCATCAAAAAATAATAACTTTTACTGTACCCGTTTGGTCTGCATGAAGAAGACTGTGATATTGACTTTCAGGACTTTGATAAAATGAAGCAGTTGGATGTAAGCCTGTACGGTATTTGTGTTCTGTTTGTATTGCAGGTATCTGTCTATAGGCTACACGTATATATCGCTCTTTCTTTCGTTTCATTTTTGTGTGCCTTTATTACATTCGGAAGCGTATTAACTCGAATTGGCGGCGAGTATAACCTGCTTCACCCCCAGTCCCCGGAAATGAGCGGCCCATGTAAATCCATAAACGTCACATGAACAGCAGTGAATAATTCACAGCTGCCACCTTGTGAGTATGTGTTAAAATACAGACGGATCTATAGTGGTGCCAGCGACTGGAACCTAGGCACATGGCAGCTTTTTGTCCTGTAGCTTGTCTGACAAAAGTGGCAAATTGCTGCAGTGGATTAAGTGTGCGTATTTACCATGTTTGCCTTCCGATACTTTGTAGGCCTAACTCATCGGCCTTGATACAGCAAGCTGACGGCTTTGCTTGCACACTTCGACCCGAAAAATGAAGGCAGATCCTCCGGGACGTCTGTGAACTTCCCCAAATTTTCACGGATTTAAATTCCAGCTGATAGTATTCATCTTTCTATGATTACCTAACTTTTTACATAGGATGAGATGGACAGAGCATGTGAACAACTATAAAAAATTATTTGAATTGTTGAAACCTTGTGAGAGCATATTATGGAAGTTGATCCCAATATTGAACGTAGCCTTACAGTTCGCCGAACGATAAACAATGCAATTCGTTGCTGCAAAGAAATGTATGAAGAGAAAAGGCCAAAGAAGAAAAATGTGCAGACATCAATATTGCAATTTTTAGAGAATAAAAAAATGAATTGCAAAAAACACGAATTTGTATAAAATTATTTCTAATAAAGATATTTGAATTTATTAATCGCGTTTTATTTATTGAAAAACTGATATTGTTTTTGGAACCAATTATCATTTTTTGTATATATTTAGTTCCTCAAACAGTCCGGGATATGGCGGAACCGATTACCCGGACTATGCGAGGTATTGCTGTATTAATACACCACTCTCACTAATTTTTAGATATTATTTATATTGATGTTGTTTTTTAACGAAGCAAAGGGAAATTGTTTACAGCTTTACAGTTTGGTTGGTGTAATTGCAGTGTGATTAGATTTTCGGTAGTACACACGGAACTGCAATAATTACAAGAATACCGAGTAGGCGAAGTAGTAAGAAACTATTTCAGAATACAAGATACTGACATCAGTAATTTCGTCTACCTATCTCGCCGGGGGGGGGGTAGCGTAGTTGGTTGAGGTACTATGCTAGAAGCCACAAGGTCGCGGGTTCCAGTCCTGATGAGATAATTGGATTTTTTAATTGACCTAATCCTTCCAGCCGCACTATGGACCTGAGGTCGACTCAGCCTTGAACAGAAATGAGTACCAGGAATTTTCCTGGGGGGTAAAGGGCGGCCGGCGCGTAAGGCCGACTGTCTACAAAACATTGGAGCCTCGACGTCTCACAACTCTGTGGGCCTCCACGACCTGATACAGGATAACTTTTACGTTGCTAGGAGAATGTTGTAAAGAAAAAAATTATACAGTTGGTGGAGTGGGATTTACTGCATTGGAAGATGCCATCCTATGTAGGCTATTGTTGCACTAATAGATTCCTTCCACTGTCATTGCAGTTCTTATTTTAGATGCCGTGTGGCTGTAGAATTCAGAACGTAATATTTCGTAACTTGAAAATGAGATAAGTTGTTGTGCTTTAACAACCGATTACATGCAGAAAGGAAAAAAAGCGAGGCCCTGAAATATAGGCTTTATGCCTACCTCAGGAAATGGACGGGGTTAGGAATCAGCCTCCGAGAATCGCGAAACAATTCTGTTCTCCTCATTATACTTCCGGTCCGAAGCGCTCAGTCACACTCCCTGTGCGATGGTTAAACCCGAAACCGCATAATTTTTCTGTTTCTAAAATCCCTTATATTAAAATGCTCCCATATGCACCAAGCTGTCCCAAGCGATGGCCACAATTTTGTAGTTTACTCATCTTGTGCTAAATGACCCGTCCATCTTCTCGATTTGACATCCCAAATCATATTTTCCGAAGAGTGAAAATTGTGAAGTTCCTAATTATGTAATTTTCTTCATCCTCCTCCTGTCTTTTCTCCAAATATTCTCCCAGACACGCTGCTCTCAATCACCCTGAGTCCACAGAGAGCACTGTTGGTGGTTACGAGTCTCAGCCCCCCCCCAGTCTACTGGGCTCTTCCCTCGCAGTGAGAAGAAAAGTTTTCCATCCATATGCAAGGTGTTTTGTATATCTTAACCATTTTGCTGAAAGTGACGAATAACTCGTCGCCTGTCTTCTGTTACAGACTGGACAGTGGGCACACGGATCCTCGTGGGAACAGACATCAGTTCCAGTGACGTATCCACTGTTGACTCCTGAAGGGACTGTTCAAGGGATACACGTCATTTGCTGTGGAACCCACGTCTGGGCCTGGAAGGGAGCGGAAAGGGAACGTTTATCTTGTTTCGAGCAATGGTGATTCTGTTGCTGTAGCAACCTTGTGGCTGGGAAAGACTAATTATGAAAACAAATATTTCAACATCCGGTACTTACCGCAGCGAGCAATTCTCTATAATTTTGGAGCAAGGTGTGCAGAATTTGCCGAAATCCCTTTCCTTGGCGTCCGGAAGCAACGAATGATTTCATGGAAGCCTATCCACAGAAAGTCTGTCTCAGCGTAAGGGTTGCGGGTGAAGGGGGGAAGAAACAGAATGACTGCTATAATGCGTGATGACTAGACTGTCAAGAAACTATGTGACTCTGACTGGCAGCGACAGGCTTCAGGAGAGACAAATAAAAGTATGAACATTTTCGCAGACGAAGTGACAATTTTCAGTGCTAATAAGAATGGTTCCTCTGTCAGGCTATATCTGTATGTATGCTGTCCGCCCTCTTACAGAATTCTGAAGCAAGATAGATGCATAACCTGAAGACGTTCGAACAGTGTAATGGAAATAAGCCATTGAATAGCGTTAATAGCTACCCAAATCCCATTCAGAAGATAATGGTTGAATATATGCAGCAGAATCATTTTCATGTGGCCGCTTAATTGTGACACAGGCTTTACAATAATGAGGTCTCGGAGAGAAGCCGCGACCTACCAATAATGGATTCTATTACTGGGCTGAGGAATGCGCTGCCCTTGATCGGCAGGAAGAAGGGAAGTACCTCCCCGGATTTTTTAAGATTCAGAAGGGAAAAACGGAAGAAATATACCAAATATTAATACTAGAACTTAAAAAATACTTAAAAATATTGGTCTGCCCTGAATGTTCCATGGCGATCAGTAAAAATAGTCTACAAGACTCATGCGTAAGTTTTCAAGCAACTTTTCTGCTCCCTTCCCCCTAAAAAATACGTAATTCTGGTGCCCCACGTAATGTTGCTATGGGAGCAGTTTTGCTCCCTCCAGAATGGTACACACACCTCAACCTCAGCGGCCTCGTGATGATAACACTGCTATACACATCCATTTGTCGAACCCAAAGCCTTCATGTTCTGTATCTGACGTACAATGCAAGCCTTCATGTAGATGCATGGAATGAGTTCTTTAATATGCCTGAAAATTGATGATCGTTTCTGAAATATCACATAGGATGAAGAGAGGTCAAAGAATTCGAGCGGCATTGCTGCTAAGTTATGGTTGCTAAAATTGAAAGAAACTGTTTCTTTGAGAAGAGACTCAAAGGTTTGTTTTTTTTTAATTAGTGTAAAAAGTTTGTTAGTTATTAGTTATTAATCAGAAGGAAAATACGTACTCTGTTGCGACCCATAGCGATTGATTTCAGCAAAGCATCAAGCAAGCAGTTTTTGTGGTTTTTGTAAATAAGAAATATGACTTGGCTATTTTCGTTTGTTTCCCTGTAGCACCGACAGTCACGCCACAGGCGGCAGTGTGACGAAATCACAGCCAGTCTCAACACTGAACCTGCTTTGGCAAAAGAACGCTGTCTGTTGCTTCTAATAGAATGTAATTTTTAATGATTAAGGAGCTTGATTCGATTTCGTGTAGATCTGTACCTACACGCGGCCGAATTGTTTACGTTTGTGCCATTGTTCTCCTTTCCACTTATTGCCATACTAATGCCAGGATATCCGTTAGGATTAAAATGGCTCTTTTAGGACCTTATGCATTACTTAATTTCGAGGGAGGAGTTAAAAATCGGTGGATAATACTGTTATTCTGAAATCAGCTTTATTTTCCGTGCAACATTATGTTGTATAAAATTTAGTAAAAGGTATTCACTTTAAAAAAGATTGTCACTACATTTTTCGACCAATGTGATCATCATCAGGTGTTAAAATTATTGGACGGGGAAATTGCTGTCTTCTGTTGTTGTTTATGTTGTTAATAAATAGGTTCATTCGATGCGCATGTGTGTTTGGGTTGGTGGGTTTTCTCTCCTCATGTGTGTTGTGCTGCGTGTCTTGTTAAAGTGAATAACTTTTAATAAATTCTGTAGAATATAGTGTTGCAGGTGAGACTGTAAAGAAGCATTTTATTTGACAGGTTTTCGCGTCATTAAAAAAAAAATTCAAAGAACTACCCTCGTAATTTACGACAGTGGGCTGTCAGAAGATTTTCAGGAGTTCCTCGTAATTAGAATAAGCCGGTATACTGGGCATGACAACAAAGTTCGCGAACTCGCCACAGTGTGCTTGCCGTGGCAGCATTGGACAGAAACAGCATGGTTTTATGACATTATCATATAAGCGTTTTACAGCTGTGTTGTTGTTAATCTGTCTGAATAAGTTAGATTGAAACGACCCGACTTCTTGCGAACAACTCATGGATCTTGCATAACGACATTGCACCTGCTCACGGCACTGTCTGTGAGGGAATTTTTAGCCAGTAAACAAATAACTGTACTGGAACACCCTCCCTATTCATAGGATCTAGCCCCCAGTGACATTTTTCTGTTCCCGAAAATAAAGGAAATATTAAAAGGACGACAGTTTGATGACACTGATGACTTCAGGAGTAATACGGCGGCAGCTCCGAAGGTCATTCACAAAACCAATTCCAAAATTGTTTTGAAGGGTGGACTAGGCGCTGGCATTGGTGCATAGCTTCCCAAAGGGAGTACTTTGAAGGCGACCATAGTGATACTCAGCAATGAGGTATGTAGCACTTTTACGACGATGAGTTCTCGAACTTAATTGTCAAACCACGTATGCTCTGTTTCTTACAATGATCACATGCTCTAGAGTCATGTGCGCTCCTTGGATAATGGTCCGTAGGCTTTTGGTACTGACAATGTATCGGCAGTACAAACCGAAACATATGCCTACAGAGATGCCTATAAGCCTCTTTATTATCTGCATTGTGTGTGAATGCTGGGTCTTGGCAGGAGAGCTAACGTCAAAAAGTTTTGCGAAAGCCGGAAATGCTTCATGTAGAAATGGCCGTCAGAAATTGACTACCTCGCTGGTATGCACTAAACGCAGATATGCCACACCCGGTACAGCCGTTCGTGTTGCGTCTTGTGCCAAATCAGGTTCGATACAATAAAATGCAAACACTTAGTTCACACAAATGAAATGTGATTTAAATAACCCTTTCGCATGATTTTTCCAGTTCCCTATTATGCAATAAAGAGAAGATATTGACAAAGAAAGGCAAACAAGACACACGAAGAACACAACGATATAAATTTCCCCAGATCTGTTTTCATTGTAAATTAATGTAACGGAGAATCCTTGTTCCCTTCGTTGTTACCTGTTCATAATATTTTAGCGGAGGAGAATAATTCCTCTCTGTGAATGGAATGATAAAGATTTAATTATTATTGTGCGGAAATCTGGAATTAAATGAGGAAAGTGGAATCCAATTCCTATTCCTTCCCGATCCATGTGAATTTATCAATGTTTGTTTCCCAGATGCTGTGTCACCGAACATCCTAGATATGTTGTCAATGCACAACCACACGGAGGACGGGTTTCCATGTGCTCGGGACTTTGTTACAGCTGCGGCAGGGAAGCTTATGCCAGTTATAAATACATTTATTTACGTTACTTATTTATTTGTGCATACCATGCATTAACTTCCTCGAAATTGACGACAAGCGAAAGAAAACGGACGCGAAATTCAATGCCTTTTCTTATATACGAAAGACTTACCATATTTTCTATAGTGGACATATACACACTTCTTTATGCATGACTCTTATTCATGCCCGCTGGAACTTATCCACAAAATGCGGGTAGCACATATTACCCATTGTCCAAATGCAGTGTATTTTCTTTTCTGCACGGGGTCCCTCATTTAGGTCACACTGACATTTGTTTTCAACAAGATATACCGAAGATTTTCGATTTATAATGAGACAACATAATGAGGAAGGAATAACATGAGATAGTGTGGACTCATGTGTTTCTATTTCTTGGATTTTCTAAGATGTCTGATTCTTAATAATGTCTTCTGATTTCAAACATTTTTTTCGGCCTTACAATGTCAGGAGGTTCAATGAAATATTGCAGAACAGGAATGGAGCTTATGACACTAAGAATTAAGGTAAGACATTCGCCACGGAATTTCCTCAACGAACAAAAGTTTATGTAACTTAGAAATTACATTCATACAAAATTTGCTTACAACACACACACATCTAGTGTGATAATTATACGAATACATGTCCCCAGGCACGTAAGAAATCGTGAAATATCAAATGTCATTGTTTATGGCTCATTGCCAGAAATACAAAATGCCATGTATTGCTCCGTGACCATATTGTTATCATTTCACAAAAAGTGTCGTAAAATGGCGCATCTTTAAAACGTACGTCCATTCGTTTGTGTGCGACCTGTACATAGAAATATACCCCGAAAAGAAAATATGATAATCATGGCACGCATTAATTGAAATTTCGTCCGTACTCGAAAAAGTCTCAGTAAATCCACCAATGGCTGCAGAAAATGGTGACTTCTCCGAAGAAACCAGGTTTATGCCACACGCTGAAATTCACCTTCCATGATTTGTAGAATATTTCGGATTTCAGTTAGCAGGACTTCCTTCTTGCATGGATGATTTCTCTTCTTCGGTCAGTTCTCCTAAGGACTGCGGGGTTTCTTTGCTCTAGCGTTTACAGCACAATCACCACATAACGAAATTTCAGGTCGTGTAATGGAATTCAACGAATAGTTTGTGGATTTACATTGGCTTGCGTTTGTGAGTACATGAAACCAGGCTTAATCCGTCATAAAAAGACGCCTTGCTTTTACAATACCGCCATTAAAATTTACAAAAACGGACTTACAAGAATTAACCCAGAAACTGGTTCTGCAACCTGAAGATTGTGTAACACAGGAATTTTTTACGAACAAAATTCCAGAACCTTGTGGGCTCCAGGAAATTAAGAGTTTCTTGGAACAACCGACGTAGCGAATTTTAGGGCATATATTTGAGAGTTTCCGGTATCAGGGCGTGCTTCCATTGATGCCTCGGCAGCAAACCCAGTTACATGCCATTCTGTCAACAGCTCTAATACGTACGACATGATGGATAAAGGCGGCATCTTCCGCTGAATTTTACAAAGACGTTTGTTGTCAAATTTCTTTCTTGTAACACATTCGTCAGCGCTGCATCTCGTGATTCTTCACCAGCACAAAAATTATACAGGTAGTAGATACCCGTGGATGCACCCTCCCCACATTACCTTCGGTTTCATCTGCTTCCCCTCCCACTTCTGTCGTCAGGTTTTCCACGCAAATATTGGCCGTGGTAACCTTCACTAGCGACAAACGCTTTGGGCCCGGTTGACATATGCCAGAGGGGCTGAAGGGGTT
The DNA here is from genome assembly GCF_002891405.2 of Cryptotermes secundus. Taxonomy (NCBI): domain Eukaryota; kingdom Metazoa; phylum Arthropoda; class Insecta; order Blattodea; family Kalotermitidae; genus Cryptotermes; species Cryptotermes secundus. The sequence continues at coordinate 432,993 of NW_019722428.1, read as the reverse complement.
ATAAAATTGGAGGCAGAAAAGGGGAAGCTTCGAGACCTGTCATGCCCACCATCAGTGGATTTCAATCCGCGTGTTCAGTGTGACTGAACCATGACAGATGTGCAGAGACTGACTCGTTCTCACGACGGGCTCTCTGCAGAAGTGTGAGTCATTCTCTGAGCACTCACTGCTAAGTATCGGCTAGTCATTCTCTGAGCACTCATTGCTAAGTGTCGGCTTATGCTCTTTGCGTACAAGTTTCAGCATCTTGTCTTGAACGGCGCCTAAAATTTGTTTACAATTTTAGTAAGATCCGCATTAGCTAAAGACCGTCTTATCTGTCCGAATTTTAGTAATCGCCCGTCGTAATTCATTTTTACAAGGCACCACTTATGGTTTACAGTTGGAAATCTAACAGGAGCTCTCTGCCTGACTGGCAAACAAACACAGTGTTTGTTCGTGAGCAAAAATTAAGCCTCTGCTCTTCTCACATGGAGCTCTCTACCCTTAGTCCCTGAAAGCTATGCCGGCGGTAGTGTAGCCACTGGTAGAGTCACTCATGCCGGAAAGATCAAGGGGTAGGAGACAGGCGAAGAGGGACACCCCGGTCCTCCAGGTTGGAGGTTGGGCGTGAGGCTAATAACCTCACACCGCAAAAACTAAATTGTTCAGAAACCATATAATCTGCCTCGAATGGATGGACTGAACGGAAAAAGACGAGGATGTACAAAATGGAAGTGAAAGTAGAGGGAGGAAGATGAAGAACAGAGAAGAATGGAGGCAGATTGTTCAGGAGGCCACAGCTCACCCTGAGCTGAAGGTTGGAGGGGAAGGAAGTAAGGTCTACCCTTAGAAATATGTGTTAACTGTTTTGGATACAAATGGCGTGTATATCAGCATCACAGTACGTCGTTTCAAGCGTGATTTGTGAGAACTCTACAGGAACATACGCGATATTACGACAGTCTTAGTGGACGATTTATTGAGACGGTAGATTTCGGCTCCGGGTGCGTACGGACGTGTTGAGAAACCATTCCCAGAAGGCCGAGCGTGGTTGCCGTGGGAACGTTCATATGTCCGTATCATAAGTGCTAATCGTGGAAAAATATTTTGCACGCAAAAGGTACAGAGATATTTGTTGTTACAGAAGTCAAATATGCACAGATGCACGCTTGGTATTTTAATAAGCTATTATACGAGACAAAGTAAGCAACAAAACATGATATAACATTGTAAACAAATTAATATTATCACATGTTAGTGATTGGACATGGAGTTTGGATTGGTAGTTGGATTTATTGAACACTTATAAATCGGAAATACCAGTAAATGTAATGCTCTCGTTAATTCGCGCACTCTTCCTCTCACTACAGCACCCAGTAAGTCTTTTATAACTTCACTAGCCGTTGCCTGGTAAAGGATCCCAGCAGTGCCCTCTGATTACCTCCTTACCGGCTGGGGACTATCTCAACTGTCGACTCTCACTGACTCAATATCTTCTAGCCATGACTGTCCACACTGACTCTCACTGTCAAAGTTTAAGTTATGTTACGACCGACGGTCAGTCTGTCTTGGTGTGAAGCCCCCATCTGGGGCCCAAGACAAAAATTTTATTAGTGTCAGAGAGTTGCGGGTTTGTTGATCTGGCGCCCTCTCTGACGTGAGGACGGATCTGTCGTTTACAATTGCTGCTGGCTGTCGCCAGTACAGTCATTCTCGGGTCCGAGTCCCACTGGTCTCATGAGCATATTTTACTGTCTGAGATTCGAGCATCCGAAAACCTGGAGGGCCAGGTCCCCGCATTTACTCCTATATTCCCCAGAAATTTGGCGGCACAGTTATATCCCAGACACTTGGCTTCTTTTTCGTCGCCTCCTACTACCAGCAGGGCTACGGTGGAGGTATTCGAAACCGCCTCCACGCGAGGATGGCTGCCAACTGCCTTTCTGGTCTGGTTACGTAGCCTCGGCACAGAATGCATAGAAAACACCGCGTTATATTTGTTGCTTACCGGCCATTGTGTAGCAACAGCTCTTTTATGACGTCATCGGATGTTTATTGTGCCATTACTTCGCAGCGTATGACGTGTCTTGTTAAGCTATCGAACCATGTCACAATATAATTTGTTATGGATGCAAAGACCTTGATGTGGACGTACCGACTGTCGCATTCAGTACATTACAAATATTTGTTTCAGAGTCGTCATTAATAGAAATGATCAGCATAGACTTTCAAGCGAGTGTTAATTCATGTTGAATGTGGAGTTCTCATGGCGGTCACTATGAATAACAGACTCTGCTGGGTTGTAACGCCATGTATTTCGGTAGATGCAAGCCAAGGAGGCAATATCTCCGAAACGTCGGTGATAGTCCAACGTATAACATAGCTTTACAACTCAGGAGATAGTACTTTTCGAGTGTTGACTCGCTTTCTTTTGTTATATATATTAAACTTTTCTGTCAATAAATTTACCGATATAAAATATTATTTCGGAAGGGAACTAAGTAATTTACAAATTATCTGTAATAACTTACATTTATGACAAAGTAAAGTCTAAATTCTGCTTTCTCAGCCCACAAAACGCACAATACACAAAGAGCTCGCTAGAGAATTCTACCGATTTCTTTACTCTTTTGAATTTTCAATCAGAATAAATTGAAAGATAAAAGTAAACGCCGTTAGTTTCCGATTTAGATCAAACGAACTTTCTGAACCAATAAATTATACATACGTCTGCTTCAATTTTAAACTGGGGTGGAAATCACCTGACTTGTATTTGCCACAGAGCGACACCAAATCCATTCTGTTCAGATATACAGAACTGGTCAAAGAAACTACACTTCATACTCTCTGTGTCACCGAACCGAATCGTCATGCTAGCTGAATTTAAATATAAACTATGACTGTCACCCAGTGTGACTTCCTGGACTGTGTGTTGGTGTGTATTAATATAGTACGGGTACACAGGAATCGTACAAAGGGTGCATCTATTGTAACCCAAAGAACAGACGCTTAATCTTAATGTTTTCACCGAAACAACCTGCCGTGTACTACGTATCTTCCTGTGAGCCCTTAGAAACTGTGTGGCCTTCGTAACCCCAATAGTGGATTAGTTTGAAATAAATAACAGTATAATCCTACAGAATCTACCTGCTGTTGGTCGAAGTCCGATGCCCAGAAGAAACGGGGATGTTTGCCTTCTCGGCACCATCTAGAGCTGCAACTGGGACCAACACAATTCATGCCCAGTGATGCTGGTAGCAGAATGGACAGCAAACAAACCCCAGTACTCGTCTTCAGTACCGAGGTCGAGAATGATGAGTAGAAATGTATCTTCATTGCCCCATACGCCTTCATGGCGTGGTACTTTGACACATTAGCTTCAAATAATAATAATAAAGAGTCCTGTTTTCTGGGATATAACGCCTTGTATTCCGGTGAAAATTCGTCCTTTCTGAAGCCTGGATGGTGGGTTCGAATCCCACACAAGGTATGGATGTTTGGTGTGCCTTCATTCTGTGTTTGTGTTGTCCTGTGTTTACGTGGAGGCCTTGCGACGAGCAGATCACCCGTCCAAGGAGACTTACCGTCTGTAAAATGATCATGAAACTGAGAAATCAAAACCATATGCTCCAAAGTGGGAGCAAAAGGAGAAAGAGAGAGAGAGAGTTTTTTTTTCTTGGCACTACAGCCCCATTTGGCCTAGGCTTACCTCCATGAACTCCGTTCACTTTGGTTGAGAGAGAGTTCTATCACTTGGAAAATTTATGACTCTTTGATATGAAGTTGCGTATTCATTTCGGTAAGTCCAATCAAGCTTGAAACAAACTGGCAGAATATGCTTATGAGGGCTAAGAAGTATAATGACGATATAAATACTGGACTGTTAGAATATATCCACTCGTTTTTTTTTTTTGGAGTAGATATTAAATTTCAGCAGATCTACCTGGTGCGTTGATAGTTTTTCAGAACAACGTAATATTGGAGACTTCTTCGAGTGGTCATGCAAACCTGTCCTCTGCAAGCACAACTGCAGATTGTGGTCATCCGATATCAGGTAACGTGTTATTAGAGCACTGTCGGATCCCGTGTTTGTTCATTTCAAACCTAACACATAAGAAGTGATCTACTTTCCGTGTCTCCTTGCACATCCCTTTTGTTCCTTCCACACTGGACGTATTTGCTCAAACAAACATGTTTACAAAACTTGTGTGAAATACCTAAATATAATAAAAAATACTCTTGACCTGTGTGCGTTCCACGAAATAAAACAATGCGGAGAAAGAAACCTTGATTAATCAGAGACTTTGTTTTCATATTTGTAGCCCTGTGTAAACTACTATTATTATAATTATAACTGCCATTTTAATACTGTGTACCGTCCTGTTTTATAGACACGTCCAGTGTCAGTTGCAAAGCAGATTTGATTTAGGGTCATTAAAGTCAACAAACGTTATTTTATATCTGCAGTTCGTCACCATCCTCAGTGCACTCTTCCGGCAAACAACACAACCCGAACTGCGCAGTCTCAGCTACGTTCCTGACGCGCAGCTCTGCGCTCACGACTAAAATTGTGGCAGTAGACTTCAAGTTTGTAATAACGAATAAGGGAAATGTTCAAGTAGTTTACACAGGGATGTACAAGGTATGTATATTCCTCTTCCCTCCTTCCCCCAGAACATTTTACTTTCCAGTGTCTGACTTTCTGCAGTGAGATGAAGCCAAAACAGCAGCCATTTGTGTTATCAGACTTTTATTACTGTCGACTTCGTGGAAGTTAATGCTGTAGCCACTGCTGCATGACGGTGTATGAGAGACATACAGGTCAACATCCAGGCATTGGATAAAGACGTGTAAGTTAAATTGCACGTCCATCTTTACCGTGAGTATCCACCAGGGTCACAGAACCTTTCGGCACGTGAGGGTAGGCCGTGTATTCACTGACCACATTTACATGGCCCCTCACTTAAATATGTAGAAACTTCCTTAGTCTGTAACCGACTCAGTGCCGGACCAAAGAATAAGTTTCCACCTTAAAGACAAAGGAAGCGGTAATGTGTTTCCTGGTCAGTGTAAGGGCAGATCACAAGGGGCAGTTATAACGAATTATGGAACGATGTTGGAATGATGATTATTAAGGGAAACCCGATGAATATCTGACTAGATCCTACATCAATGCCACTCCATCGACCTAAAATCTCACATGACGTCACCTGGGAATTATTCCAAAGCTCGCATCCAGCCGTCTGGGCTGGATTACAAGGAATTCAGGATTAAGATTTACAAGATTTAAACATCTTTTACGAGAATAATAGCAACTTTTGTTCCCCTTTACACCATAGGAGTTCACACGACTATAAATTATCAATTTTTAGCTCTTATTTCTGCCGTAAGATCGCAGCATAAGGCGATGGTACCGGAAGGAAATAAATGTTATAATGCGAAGTTAAATTTGTCCCTGTGCTTAATTAATAAAGAACTACTCCGTGAAGGTGTATGGGGGAGTGGATGTATAGACAAATTTTCTTGACCTCAGCACTAGCTGGAGGTGAGTGGTCAGTTTCACGTGCCGGCCACTTTACCCCCGGGATTAGAGCCTCAGTACCAATTGGATACAATGTTGGGTGAACCCCAGAGCCAGTCTGGAAATGCTTGACCCTACCGGGAATTGAACTCCGATTAGAAAGTTACATTTATTGTAATTTAGAAACAAGAAACCAGTCGAGCTAACAAACTCGATTTCATATCTTCGCTCTTAAATACTTCACATAATTCAGAGAAAGATAATTTAGCTTCTGTTCTTGAATATTTCGTCGACTGCAAACTTCTGTATTTCTATATTTACAATTTTACCGAACTTTTGCCGCCGATTTACTGGGTGAAGAAGATGAAGGGCTTTATTTGTTTCTGCAATAAATGAAAATGAAGACCATAAAAAAGCTAAATTTCTCCCTGTGCTTGACTAATTAAGTACTACACCATTAAGTCGTATGGGGGAGTGAATTTATAGATCCAGATTTTTTTGACCTCACCACTAGTTGAAGGTGAGTGGTTTACTTCTCACCTCTGCCGCTTTACCCCCGGCGAGAGAGCCCCCGCTACCCATTGGATACGAGGTTGGGTGGACCCCAGAACCGGTATGGACAACATGGAGAAGAGACAATTCTTGACCATACCGGGACTCGAACTCCGAATTCTTGGCCGTCCAGCTCGTAGCCAGTCGCTATACCGACTGCGCTATCCCGTCTCATAAATGAAGACCATATGGGAATGTATACGGCAGTCTGAGCCAGTGAGGGGTACAGCTCCCTAGTCTGTTCCCTCGTGTTCTCGGTCTCTCTCGAATTTAATAAAGTCTATGTTTTCTTTCTAGTCGTCTCCTTATGTTTCTTTGAAATACCGATTTATAAATAATTACCAGGTCCAGAACTATGAAATTTTGGAAGCTAACTTCTTGCATTTTAATTAATATTTAAAGAACATTGTGTTACTATATTATAAATATTTACCATATAGGTCCTATTCAGCTATAAATCTTTTACAATTAGTGTTATTTTTAAATTATCCTAAATCTGCAGATTCACCTATTTTTATATTTTGTCTCCAATTTACGTGTTTCCGATTTAACTCTTGGGATACCGTGTTTATTTCCGGCCATCTCGAGGGACCGTGTAATCAGCCTGCAATATTGCAGGTGACCGCATTTCCCCCAGACAGCTTTACGTTAATAATGGCAAATTGACATTAAAATTTTACAAATAAATCACTGTTTCGGCGACAACAATATTGATCCCCTTAGTACGTCAGAGGATGTATGAACTGCATTCAGAAAGGGCTACTGGGGCCTCGTGCCTTCAGATTTGCAGACATTGGTATGATCATTTCCAGAATATTGCTTCTGTGAGATACCAACAACACCTGAAGTATAGGAGACTTGGATGTAAATCTCCACATGTGATCGAACGACGAGAGAGCATCTCAGTTTTGTTACGAATATGAGGCTCCCACATCTTCTATACAATCGACTCACAGATGACGGTAAGGTTGTCAGCCTTAAGCACCGGCCTCCTTTTACCCCCAGGGAGATTCTTGATACTCATTCTTGATAGAGGCTGAGTCGACACCAGGGTCATAGTGCGGCTGGAAGGATTTGGTCAGTTGAAAAATCCAGTAACTTCATCGGGACTCGAACCCGCGACTATCCGGTTTGTAGCATAGTGCCTCAACCGAGTACGCTGCCGCGTGGCCCCTTAGGATACACACAAACAGTCGTTAAATATTGTATGAGACGAGAATTGTTTAAAAAGATGTAGCTATTTGATCCTTATGACATGCATTCGCAGTAAGATGAGCCTTTCTTGTTTAGAAATGTATTTAATATTTGATTGATCATCAAGGACAGGTGTATTCGTGATGGCTTGTTTTTGTTTACTATCTTGCAAAATGCAGCCATACAGTTCCATCATATATTGAGCCTACACGAGCTCCTCAGTATTCGGAAGGTCTTTGGTTCAAATATCGGCAGGAGGAAATGCAACTCTCCTAATTTCCTCGGTATTTGGAAACAAATATAAGGATTCCACCTTGAAGTAGGCCACTACTATTTCCTCTGACTTGGTAAATGTTCTCGTCGTTTCACGTTCGAAGACCGGAAATGTGGCAGTAGATAAATCTTCATCAAATGAACGAAGAATTATGAATGTAATTTTTACAAGCTTACGCAGAATGTAGTGACGGTAACAACCGTGTACTCAGTGCTTTAGTCGAAGTGAACTTGTCAGTGCACACAGCCCCGCCAACCATCCCTTCTGATTTTACTGCCTAGGATCCTGGTTCGTATTGACCAGGGTCCTAGGCATGGCCGCAGTTTTCTAGCCACCATGTTGCAGCTCGGACTGTGTTCCCTCCAGCGGGTACCGAAAGTAAAGCGCGGGAGAAGCTTGAAGCTGACTTCTATCTAGTGGCTACTGACAGTAAATAGTAGTGGAATGTTTCAGAGTATATAATATTCCAGCACGTGTCTGAAAATTGCCCACAAAGACCTTCAATCTGTTCTCCGAAATTCGAACCTGGGACTTAATTTGAAATAGATATAAAGGTAAAATTGTCCATGTGATTGACTAATTAAGTACTAATCCTTGAAGACGTTAAGGGGATTGGATGTATAGATCAACATATTCTTGAGCGCGGCACTAGTTTGTGAGTGGTCAGCTTCACGCCACGACCTCTTTACCCCCGGGGAAATAGCCGTCAAATAATGACACAAGAAATAGATGTGGGGTACAAAAGACCCACGACATGGCCTGTCAGTTGGCAACCCCGACTATAGTAGCTCCCTCAAAGGATGGAGGGGTGGAATTCTTGCAGGCCCAATCGTGTTTTGACAGGAGATGAGCGTGCAACGTGCGTGTAGGCCGTCGACAAGACGACATCCACTCTCTGTGCGGTTGTGCGGGGCATGAGCACCGTGGCTGCTAATGGTGTACGGCAACGGTAAGAAGTGTATGTTTTTGACTAGGTTACGTCTTATTTAACAACGCTGTATCGTATGAACGATCGCTGTACACCAGCATATAGCCTTCTTTCTGTAAGAGGTAGTGAGTTCCACTACTTGGTTCGGCCATTAGGTCAGTAAAACTGTAAAAAAGTGTAATTGAGTAAAGGTTATTACAGTAAGTCCCTAATTTATAATGTCAATTTCTTCGAAGATTTCAGTGTAAGTCAACAGTCCTGAATTGTGATAAATTTTTTACATATACTTTCGTTTCAATGGAAAATTAAACCCTCATCCCCCCCCCCAAAAGAAGAAATCGTGCAAGAAAAATATATCTTAACATAATAGTATGATAATATATTATAATATATAAACCCTGCATAAGAGGAGCCGTGGTAGCGTAGTCGGTATAGCGACTGGCTATGGGTTGGATGATCGAGGGGTCGGAGTCCCGGTAGGGTCAAGAATATTCTCTTCTCCAAATCACCCAGATCGGCTCTGGGATCCACCCAACCTCTTATCCATTGTGTACTGAGGGATATTTCCCCAAGGGTAAAGCAGCAGGGGCGTGAAGCTGAACATACCTCCATCCAGTGCCGAGGTCAAAATGTGGATCTATGCATCCACTACCCCATACGTCTTCATGGCGTCGTGCTTAATTAGTCGAGCACAGGGAAATTTTACCTGCATATGAAATATCAATGGCCGTAGCAGTCGAAGTAGCTGAACTGTTAAATTAAAAGAATACGTTGCTTCTGTATCTGTGGACCTACTGATTTGTTTTAGTCTGGGATTTACTGTTGTTTATTTTGATTTAACTTTCAAATTGGATCTGTCTTAGAACTATATAGTGGAAATTTGTGAAGGAATTACGGGACACTATTTGGACGTATACGAAGTCAGATTTAAAACTAGTGCCAGTATCACGTCATTTCCACATCGACGAGGGCTAAACCAATCTTGCACAGTCATCACAAAGCCGTTTTATTAGGCGCAGAAACCGTGGACGCGCTTCGCTTCTTTTAATGAAATTTGTACAAGTTAAGACCTTTATTGCTTTAGGGCAGTCTTAGGTAACGTTATCCCTGTAACATGCCGTGAAGGCCAACATTTTCACTAGAAAATCGACTCACAAATGGCGGTAAGATTTTCAGCCTTAAGCGCCGGCCGCCCTTTACCCCTCAGGAAGATTTCTGATACTCATTTCTGTTAGAGGCTGAGTCGACCCCAGGGCCATAATGCGACTGGAAGGATTAGGTCAACTGAAAAAATCCACCTCATCGGGGCTTGAACCCACGACCTTCTGGCTTGTATCATAGTGCCTCAACCAACTAGTCTACCGCTTGTATTTCGTTTTATTCATTCAGGTAGCCAGTTCTTAAATTTTTATATAGAAAGTGTTACTTTTTTGTTTTTGACAACATTTTCCTTTTGTGCACAAGTTTTGCAAGTCACCCATCTATCCCCGTAGGTATCCATTCTTCGTGCTGACAGCCTCGAAGTATGCATGTACCTAATTCCATCGTTTGCCAGTAAGTTGGCGTATTTTAATTTCCTTTCTGTTCATAATGTATGAGCAGTAGTTTGCATCGCGTTATGTGTATGACATATTTCGTAATGGTGATATAGTGACCAGAACATACAGTGGAATTGACCGTAACTTACAGAAATAAAGCTTGTCTGACGGTACTCAGTAGCCATTTCTAAGTTTTTAGAGTTAAATTAATTTAAAAATTGACGAAATGAAGCTGTTATGAGAGAACTGGAAAGAAAAGCCTACCCGAGACGCAGCGCTGACCAGCATAAGAATTTCATATGAGCTTGTTGGGTGTGCCCCTACTGCGTCAAATTGGGCTGATATGAACCTGAAAGTTTTCGTTCTCCATTCCATTACTCATTAGGCACTACGTTGAAATTTCAAGAATTAATTTATTTAATTACACTTTTCTCGGCCAAGTTATGTAGCATCTGTATATTATAAAACAACTGAGATAGGATTTGACAGGAAATGGCCGTTGCCTACTTTGAAACATTAGCTAGATAAAATCTAAAATTTTGTGATGGTGGTATATTAATATTAATGCCTCCGTCTTCAAGTAGAGCCCGGAGATACGGACTTGTCTTACCGATTGCTCCCAAACGAATGCTACGGAGACAGAGTTAAGTCTCCGAAACTTTTTTTATTAAAAATAGGACGATTCATAATACTCCAGAAGTAAATAATTTTATAATCTGGATATTTGGTTGGATTGTGGAATGACGTGAAATTTCTAACGATAGCCGGCCTCAGGACCAAGAACTCAACCTGTAGTCTCCAAAATAAGAACCAAGCATGCAAAGCACTGTACTCCGTCAGGTGTGTAAGTTATTCATATGGCTGTTTCAAACATACACTTTCCATTTTGTCAACAAATACAGAGAGGGCCAAGTACGTCTGACTCTGTTGTTGTGTAAATTGCTATTGTGCAGAACCGGCATTTTGTTTCTCTCCTGCGAAGGAGATGCATGTCCTTGATGTTGGCATAGTTAAAGGGTAACAGAAACCTTTTTTGTTTGCTTTCCTCACGCAAATTTATGTAAAACGAACACTAATGATGCAGTGTGTAATTCTCGTCTCGGAAGTTGTTGATACTGTATACAATTTTTATTAAATGATAAATTTAAAGCCTTAAAATGAACTGGCAGAATAATTGATGGCTGAGAAAAAGCTGGAGGGTAACAGTTGACACGCAAGTTGGGTGGGTTCAGCTTTCATGTATTAGTCAAGTGATTCACCTGTCGTATATTCTCCAGCATAAAGCTTTACTTTACTACCGCGGTGGGTTGTCGCTTCTTCATCTTTTACGTCACTTCCGTCTCGTATTCTTTTTACCCTCCAAGCGGGAACAGATCGTTCTGCCGAATTTTTCCGTACATTTCTCTTGAGGTTTTAAAATGTCACCGCGCGTTAAACTTTTCTGAAGGGTCGGCATAGTGATGAGCAGTGATGTAGTGTTTTACATTCCCGTAGAAATTGTAACACGGGAGTGAAATGGCGTGTCCTAATTGAAAATGAGCCGTAGGTTTGTTACGTCATTTTAATATTATCGTAAGGCTAATGTCACAAGCTGTTTTTGTTACAAATACAATACGTGATGATCGACGCGCTGCTTTAAATGTGCAGTGTACTGAAAACCTTCTCAATATAATTACAAATTCACAAATGTAATTAATAACCTAATGATAAAGACGGTATATCGGTTCTATATATCTGTGGCTCTGCAGTCCTTTGTTGGACTTTGGCCGCTTTTTCAGTTTCTTATTCCCATACATATTCTGTAGGATTCCTTGGGCGGGGTATCAGCTACCTACACACAGAAATCCATGCCTTGAGAGGGTTTCGAAGTCACGACTCCAGCGTTCGAGCGAGCGAAGACAGTTCATGACTTAGAAAGCGTGGTCGCTGTGATCGGCCTGTATATCGGTCCTAGTGAAAATAAAGTTACAGTCGGAATACCCCCAAATGATCTAGAGGATCTAGAGTGATCGAGAGGAATTACTGGATAGGAGACTGAAGTAAGCAGGCGCCCACGTGATGTGCCGAGATATTTGACTGTTACAGTTGCNGGGTCTGTCATCTGTCAGTCAGTCTGTATTAAGTCTATTGTCTGTATTTACATACATTTACAAATACACACTTAATCCTTACTTCTATGTACAATATATACAGAGCCTCTGTCAGTCCAGGCTAGGTAAAGCAGATTATGCCCTTTATATATATATATCCTAGTAGTATTAGCTACCACGGCAGTCTAGTCACTTGAACGGTCGTATGCCTGACCGCCGCCAAGTTTAAGCCTCTTATACTTTCTGTGTCGGGCTTCGCCTTGTCCGATGTTGCGAACATTCTCATTATCATGATTTTGTATGACTTCTGCTTTTTGCCTGCATAATTTTGTTATGTAATCATATACGTACGGGATTTTAAATGCCCTGCCACATAATGAAAACAATCTTAGCAGGTCAGCAGATCTCCAATTGGTAGACTCCAACATGGCTACTTGACACAGTCAGTATACATGCCTGGGGGTGCACCCGTTAAGCAGTTGAGAATTACAGCATAATATTGATTCAAGCCAAGTCGAAGCCTTGAATAAAGAAGGAAATACTGTTGTGGCAGCTCAGTATAGTGTATAAACGTGTGTCCGGTAAGTTGAGTTGAATACAAGTACTTTGACCACTTACAAGCACACACAAACATGTCGATAGTCTTAAATAATTAATCCGAAATATTTTCATTGACGTGAAATCATAGAGAGATGATATGATTATAGATTACTATATTTCCAATAAAAATTGTACACGCTCCTTGCACAGCTAAGGTACACAAATGATTCAGTAAAAGAGATTAACAATTTACCATTCGTTAAGTTGCCGAGATAGCTTCTTTTTTTATTGCTAGTGGGGTGGGACTAAGTCCCTTGTACTGCTGCCACTTCTGGCCTATTGTACCAGCCCCAGATGATAGGTGAGGGTGATTGTGGAGCAATTGGTGGTACGAAGATCGGCAGGGGAAACCGAAGTACTCTGAGAAAACCTGCCCCAACGCCACTTTGTCCACCACTATCCCACTTGACCAGACCCCGGGATTGAACCCGGGACGCCGCAATGGGAAGCCAGCGACTAACCGTTTGAGCTATGGCGCGGCCCCCGAGATAGCTTCGTCTATGTAACTCCTTGGACAAAGGCTAGACGAGCGAGGGGTCGGGGAGAGATTTTCTCTTCCCCATAATCAGTAAAATGGGTACCTAGACTGTTTCTCCGGGGTGGAGGGGGGGGAGCGTCAGGGGCATGAAGCAGACCACTCACATCCATCTAGCGCCGAATTCGAGGATGGTAGAGTTCACCTCCACTCCCCAATGTATCTTCAGGGCGTGATGTTTAATTAATAAAAACCCAGGCATAAATTTATATTTTCACTTTTACCATTCTTTAAATACAAAATGTTAAACGAGTTCTGTACGTGGAACATGAGCCTTCTTGAGAAGCCTCGAGTCACGTTCTACGTTTCCTGAAGGTTCACTGGGCAGTTCTGAGACAGAGAAATCCACTAGCCATTTTCCTTTGTTAGTTTAGTTTTTAGTACTTAGTGCCTAGGATGGAAGGAATAGATAACGGCGAACAAGGAATTCGTAACAATCTGGAAAGGAGCGATCTGGGCATGTGCCTGGGAGAAGTGAGGAAATCTACGAAAGTTACAGGTAGGACATTGGGTATTCTGGTGGGGATTCGACCTGATTTCCCGGAGCACTGAAGGGAACATACACAGAGTAGAAACTGGGATGGTTCAGGTTTGCGTTGCTGAACGATGGAGTTTCAGTAGTCGAATGAATTATGATGTTAATGAATGAAAGTTAAAGCTGTCCCCGTGCTTAATTAAATAAGCACTGTGCTTTGAAGACTTGAGGGACTGGATGTATAGCTTCACTTTTCTTGAATTCGGCACTAGACAGAGGTGAGTGGTCAGCTTCACGATCTTGCCGCCTTAGCCCCAGGGAAAGTGTACGCCTGTACCCATTGCATAAGAGGCTGGGTGGGCCATAGATTCGGTCTGGGCGCTGTGGAGGAGAGAGAAAACTTGTACTGTCGGGAATCGAATTCGGGCCCTTCAGTCCGTCGCTATACCGACTGAGCTATCCCGGCTTCTGAGGTGATGAATGGTGAGCAGATATTTCACGGCAATGTACCTGCATTCACCTGTGTTGAGCAAGGTCAGAATAGCGGTAACCTGTTCCACACGAAGCTTTATAAAACGGACGGGTTACGGGACGTAAAATGAGACGTTTATGGAGGATATGTAAGAAAGCTGTTCTGGTCAATTTTACATTACTATCCCAACATATGCGTTGGACCGAATAAAACTCCAAAATCCTCAGTGATTGCGGAGGTGCTTAAAACAGATAAAGCTAGTTCCATGTATCGCATGTAGAGCTCACTCCTCAGGTCAAGGTCACGAGCCATCATTTCGTTGCTTCCAGATCGTGGACCTTGGGTCTGTACTTTATTAAAAATGAGCAGGAAATGGAGGATGCTTCGGCCCTCTGCATAATTTTACTTCTTTCCCTCTGTTTTGAGAGTGGCTTTCATTAAATCCATAAACTTGTATAGGGAAAATGAATCAATATGTCAATGAACATTACTACAGGTGTGTAGTATTTGAGAGATGCATCGAGTGCGCCCCTGACACTAATTTTAAAGCTGTGTTATGTTATATTAGGAGTCGGTAAGCGACTGGCTACGGGCTGGACGACTGAGGGGTGGGAGTTCTAGTCCCGGTAAAGTCAAGAATTTTCTCTTCTCTAAGTCGTCCAGATCGGCTATAGGACCCACCCAGCCTCCTATCCAATCGGTACCGGGAGTTAAGCGGCCAGGGCGTGAAGCTGGCCACTGCCTTCCAGCTATTGCCGAGGTCAAGAAAATGTGGGCCTATATATCCATTCTCCTGTATGCTTTCATGATGTAGTGATTAATCCTTTAAGCACAGAGAAAACTTAATCTTATCAGTTATATTGTGGTGTCTGCCGAGTTGATAAGACCACTTGACCGTGGTTACTTGACAATGCTACTATCTCGTATGAGTTCCATCGTCACCAAACTTCACTGGCTGAGTAACTGTTTATGGTATTAATGTGAACTGCCAAACAGACTGAAATATAAGGAAAGGTAATGCCAAGTGAAGGAAAATTATAAGATAATAACTACATTATTTAGTTACGAAGCCTGTGTTTAGTGGGTCCATCCTTTGGCTAATCAGTAGTGAGTAACTCAAGGGGTGGCCGTCCAACTTGCAGGTGGGTGGGAAAAATAAATTCTCATTGTAAAAAAACCAAAATGAAAGAAAGTGCTACACGTGGTCGCGGGTTATATTCCCGCTTGTATACGGCGATGAAGCTTCAGCTTCCATAAAACTAGAACTTCTAGAGTGGATGAGCGAGGGGCAGCTCGTCATGAAGGTTTCTTGTGCTCACAGGAAGATGCCTCTTCAAGTTAGAACAATAAGTCACTCAAGAAACCAGCATGAAGCAGGGAGCAAACGTTTACTAAGAATTCCATTTTCTAAGCTAAAACGCCATGCCCTGCCTATTACCTGTTTCATGGAGACTTCTTGCTTGGCTTATTCTTCGATCCTGAAAATGGAGGCGACATATTCATACCGAAACAACTGTTAATTTATAAGGTATTACATGTCATTATAACCCAGAGGATAGAAATCTTCATAACCATTGCTGTGACAACTCCAAATCTTACAGGCGACATTCTGAGCTTTCGCTCCATGATAATGCCAATGTGGACAAACCGCAGAAGTTCTCTTGCCTTATGTATTTTTCGCCATTTTATATAGTGTATTTTAATTTTGACATTGTTGCCTGTTCATTGTTGAGTAACGTAAAACTGCCAAGGTAAGAATTCTAAATAACTTTGGAACGCTTCCTTAACTTTCCCCACTACTGCAACAGCTCCGTGTAACTCTTCTGCACTAAAAGAATCTTGCGTATTCGAGTTGCCCAGTGCCTGTCGAGCCTTCATCTCTCTTGCACCGCACGTTTCTCTAACTTTAATCCCCGTGTAAGTACTGTGTCACTGTGCAGCACTGCACTAGTTTGCGGAAACTCCTGCAGCACCATTAGTTTACTGGAAACCCGCCAGGAAGCGCCCTCTTTGTCACCCATTTCACAAGAAGAACAAGAAAAAAGAAAAATGCCCTCCTGCTGTATCATCCATGTTTTAGTAATTATCTGAAATCGTCTCCACACTTCGAGTAATTAAAAGCATGTGCAGCCACAAGGGGAAGGGGCTGTGTCGTGAGTTAGTTGGCCAAACTAAACTCCGGATATAGATGGCATTTATGTTGCTGGCGCCGGTCACGGTAGCCGAGCGGACTGAGACATGTACTGTCTTCGCTAAGCTGGGATCGTGGGTTCGAATCCCACATGAGACATGGATGTTTGGTATGTGTATGTGTTTATTCTGTTTTGTATTGTCCCGTGCTTAGGTACAGGCCTTACGATGTGCTGATCACTCGTCAAAGGAGTCTTACCATCTGTAAAATAATAAAAAACAAACTCCATGGCTTGAGTCGGCAAGCGAACTATACCGACCGAGCGACCGCCGCTTGTCGGCGAAGTTAGTGCCAACTTTAGCGGATAGAGGGCGTCACGTGGTCAGCACAACAGATCCCCATGGCCGTTAACTTCGGTTAACCAACCCCGACACCGTAAGGTATAAAAAGAACGGCTTAAGTAAGATTAAGTTGCAGGCGTGCCCACATTCATTATTTGTTCTGCTAGCTGCCAGGTTTGTTATCAGCGTTACACCATAAATAATTTGGTATTGTAGATTTTTGCGGAGCTCATAATTACTCAGGCATTCAGAAAATTAAAGCCATTTAAGGAGCTCAAAGATTCTTGCCGTGTCCGCAGGAGCTCGGCCACTTGACCCCATCCTGAGCCAGTCTAGTCCACTTCTTTATACAACAATTTTTATATTATCTTACTGTCCAAACTCGGGTCTCCGGAGTGATCATTTCCTTTGACGTTTGCAGAGTGTTTTCTATACTTGCTACACACCTCGTTTTTTTCTCATCCAGTTTGATTGGAAGACTAATAATATTCTGTAAAAAATACAAATTGTGAAAAATTTAATTATATTTTCTTTTTCCCATGTTCCTGGCTCGGGTTCATATTATATATTCGTCTCAGTGCCCTAGCACCAAGCAATTGTATTCCTCCCTTTATCCGTTTTTCCCTAAACTTACCCTTTCCTCTACTTATTTATTTATCTCTTCTCTTATTCTTATGTGTATTCTTCTTCCTTCCCTCGAGTCAGTTGTGCATAGGGTCTACATTTTTCGACAGATCATCCTAAATTTTTCCCTTTCGACATGGGAATATTCCTTCTCGGATAAATTCCAGGAAGTATTTCTCGTTACAGCGTTTACTTTGGTCTCTATTTTCGTTTATTAAATTTGAATAACTCTATGTTATATATTGTAAACTCTCGAGACTGGAAGAATGTTCTAATAAAATAGTACATTTCTGAGTAATCCATATTCCATTACTGATTACATGTGTACCGTGGAGGTGCTTTGAAATACAGTTATCTCTTACCGAATTGAGCTTTTATTGTGAATGTTCTAAAGCAGGGCTGTCCAAATCGAATGCCACATGTGGTCCTCCAGCTAGTTATATGAAGACGGTAAGAGGACCATTGCGTTCGCCAAAGTGCGAAGTAATGTGTTTCTCCTTTTTAAAATATTCAGCGAATCTTGTCGAAAGTACTCGTTAAATTTTCCACGCAATTTTCAGTTGCTGACACATTGTATCTGAGAGTAACTTTTTTTTTTAATTCGCTTAATGGGGGGTGGAGTCCAACTGGGTCCATTCGGCACAGCGGCCACTGATTGGCCCATTGTAGCCTGCCCTAGGTGATTATGATGATGGAACAATTGGTGGAATGAAGATTGGCAGGGGAAACCGAAGTACTCGGAGAAAACCCGCCCCAACGCCACTTGGTCCACCACAAATCACACTTGACCAGACCCGGGATCGAACCCGGGCCGCCGCGGTGGGAAGCCAGCGACTAACCGCTTGAGCTATGGCGCGGCCTGGAAGTAACTTAGTACGATTCTATGTTCCTATGATATATGCATACAATTTATATATTGTTAGCCTCAAATTTGGTAACACTGCAGCACAATTGTCCGAACTTTGGTTTAATTTTTTGTTCCATGTGTGGGAGTCCCCATTTACGTGCGAGTGTTTCTACGACAAAGAAGTTTATGATAAAATCTCACTATCAGTGTTCATTAACACGCGAATCCCGTTCTAACACATTTCGACTTACTAACGAGATAAAGAGGCGGGATAGCTCAGTCGGTACAGCAACTGGCTATGGACTGGACGGCCGAGGGGTTGGAGCTCGAGTCCTGGTAGGGTCAACCATTTTCTCTTCTCCATGTCTCGGGTCCACCCAACCTCCTATCCAAAGGGTACCGGGGGCTCTTTCCCCAGGGATAAAGCGGCCGGGACGCAAAGCTGACAGCTAACATCAAACTAGTGCCGGGGTTAAGAAAATGTACATATATACATCCAATCCCCCATACGTTTTCATGGTGTAGTGCTTAATTATTTAAGAACAGGGACAACTGTACCTGTTACTAACGAGATATTATTATTATTATTATTGGAGGGGTGGGTTTCCCCATGCACCGCGGCCAGTGGTCTATTGTACGTCCCCTCTGTGATATTCTACCAGTCTCTATACCCTACCGATACTGGTGCGTGCCATCAGTCCCGACTCAGCCAGCGAGTTCGGCCTCTACTGGCTCAGCGGTATCTCTCGATGCTTCCCCCATCTGTCAGAGGTGTTAGAGAATACTGTTGGGTGGGAAATGTCCTGAATTTGGCTCAATGGTCCCCTTGGGACGTGAGGTTCTTTTAC
>NW_019722428.1:413290-414000 GCF_002891405.2 Cryptotermes secundus | reverse complement strand
CCCGGAGGACTTGTTCCCTGAATTTTTCCGCCCTTCAAAATTTCACGACCTCCGCCGGGTTTGAACCCGCATACCTTGAGTCATGAGGTAGGAACGTTACCCCTAGACTACGGAGGCCGCTTGCTGACAAGATAAGTATTGTCAGCCTTTCTCCATGGTGCCTACATTGAAAACGGTTCAGACTTGGTATTTTTCTGTTTTATCATATATAAATTAATTAAATCTCTATAATTTTAGTATGTAGTGTTACAACAAGTATATCTTAAATTTAAATATATTTCAACCTCGTGGGTTGTAATATTATTCGTGTACTTGTGTGTTGTAAATTTGATCGTTTTACCCTNGACACAAGCTTGATTCACATGCAAACAAAAATTGGCACCCTTGCAGTGTCTCTCGATTACTGCGGCCCTGGGCATGTGCTATATTTTTAACTGACCCCTCATCATCCGAACACGCTTGGCTGGTGTCAATCCGACTCGATTCTGAGTGACAGACATGCAGAGCCGGGAGCTAAATTCCCGCTAAGAGAATTATCGCTAATTACGTCATGGACATCGCCCCACGCCAACGGGCGCCAAGATAGCAAATTTTTCATGAGCATCCCGGTGGTGGGGCAGAAGTGGGGCGCGGGGGAATAACGCTGCGCGATCATAACACGGTGTGGCTAGTGTACACTCACTCACTGGCACAGAAATCATTCGGCAGGT
>NW_019722428.1:406821-412682 GCF_002891405.2 Cryptotermes secundus | reverse complement strand
TGGGTTGTAATATTATTCGTGTACTTGTGTGTTGTAAATTTGATCGTTTTACCCTACATATTGTGACGTATAGACCAATTGCTAGGCAACGACTTGGTAAACACATCCTTACTGATGCAAAACAAGCAACAATAGAAGGTCTATCGCTAAACAACGGATCAATAAACTAACCTTCTCAACAATAGAGAGTTTGTGTTTTCTGCGTGATCTATTCCTAGGGGCTATAAAGGGATAAAGAAGGTCGTTTGAATTAGTTGATAGAAGCTGAGGAGTTCAGTTAAAGAAGAGTTAATTTGAGTGAGTTGTCAAGAATTGGGTCGAGTTCTGGAGCTGGCAGTCTAAGGTGATTGAGAAAAGATGGCAAGGAAGGAATTAGGCGCGAAAGAAGGCTTCGTATGTTATTTGAAGTGACAGTGAGATCGTTATAAATACGTTCCCAGGATATNGTGGCTAGAGTACACTCACTCACTGGCACAGAAATCATTCGGCAGGTGCAGGCAGGAATCTTCGCTTTTATAAGAAGTGACAGACGGACAGCTTGAGCAGTTGCTAATTTAGACTTGTCGGAGCGTCAGCCACAGATTAAATACAGGAAATGCTTCATTATCATTCAGTTCAGAATATGTTGCCACGTGGATGAGTGGTCATCGACGGGGTTTGGATTGGAGATTGGATGTATGGTCCACTATAACACACGACTAGTGACTGCAGTTAATTACAGCGCTATCGTTAATCTCAACACTTTACAAATCACTACAGCACGCGCAAGTATTTTCCAGTCTGCTGTGTCGTTCTCTGGTAACGGCTTCTAACAGTGGAGATTCCTTCAACTGCACAGACGAAATCTTCTCTTCACAGACTCCCTTATAACTGACTCTGTTACAGCTCACTGACTTCTAAACTTGTCTCGGTTACAGCATATCGGTTCGGACCTCGTAGGAAACACTGTTCTTTGTAGCTGGTAACAGGGATAGAGGGAATATTAGGGCCTACGAGAGCTAAACATGATAATGGGGAAAATTACACGAGGAACTTTATAATACATGACCTTCACAACACATTGTAACTTATAGACCAATTGGTGAAAGGTGGCTCCGTGAACTGCGGAGGTTGCCAGGTAACGCTTGCAACAATAGAACAACAGGGTTATGCAACCCGTTTCTAAATTACGAGTCGGTAGACACGTTCCCGCAGAAACGAACACTTGCGTAACGGTGGGAAACCCGTGTTTCCTGTTGGGTCCGCCCCGAGGCTATATAGCGAGGACCCCAGGGCGGCTGAGAGCGGTTCAGTTAAGTGAAGTGAAGCAGCTGGTTGATGAGTGAGAGATTTCAGCTGTCAGAAGTCTGTTGAAAAGAAGACCCGGAGGTTTGCGTAAAATGGTCCCCAACCAGGGAGTTAGCAGAGAACCGAGAGTTGAGTTCTGCACTGGCGGCTTGACAAGAGGGCATGATTGCGGGAAGCTGAAGAATTTCCACTGTGTTAGATTTGTTACCAGGAAACGGCTAGTGGAAACTCCTATAGACTGAGGCTACTAGTCTGTGTATGTCAGTGATCAGTAAAGTGTAGTTTCGAGTGGTAAGTGAACAATAAATGCAATATCCAATCCATACTCCGTCTCTAGTCACATTCCTATATAAACGTAAGTAAGAAAAGTAAAGCTATCCCTCTACCAGGCCATGGAGGCCCATAGGGTTGTGAGACGTTGAGGGTCCCACATTTTCTAGACAATCAGCTCAAAGATGGCTGTAAGTTTATCAGCCTTACGCGCCGGCCGCTTTTTACTCCTCAAGAAAATTATTTAATTAATTCCTGGTACTCATTTCTGTTAGAGGCTGAGTGAACCCCAGGGCCATAATGCGGCTGGAAGGATTAGATCGATTGAAAAAAAATCCAATGACCTCATCGGGACTTGAACCCGCGACCTTCCGGCTTGTAGCATCCTAAATACGCGACAATATTATAAGGGCGGTCAAACAAGAAAGGACAAAATGAGCTGGACATGTCACGTATCGGAAAGACTGAACGTTTAGTCAGCTAACCTGGCACTAAGAGAGCACATGTGGGTCTTAGGCTTAAATGGGATGATAATATTAGAATGGAACTTGAAGCATAAGAGTTTGAGCTTGTGGAATGGATCCATCTGGCTTAGGAGAGGGATTCGTGGTGGACTTTCACGAACGCAGTAATGAATCTTTGTGTTGTTTAGGAGGTGATAACTATCAGCTTCTTGTTGACTTAGGTAGGCTTGCTCCAGAGAAAGAATAAACATGGATGACGTGAGGTGACGTCACCGTCCTGCCTACAGTGCACGCAACAGAGATAGAAGTACAACCAGAATGAAATTGTCAATTGGAGGGAGAAGCGGCGGGCCAAGCGGGGGAAGGCGGCTGCTAAGAAGGATCTGCGATCACTCGTTCTCAGATGCGTGAATTTAATATTTAACGAATAGTGTGTTCAAACTAATCTCTAATTAAAATAAAAAGACTACAGTTTTGAAGCAAAATGCGAACAGATACTGAGAAACATCGCTGACATGAGTCCACTCGTCTCCACTGTTGATAGATATTGGATCTATGGTTGGTCTCGTAAGACCCGACGAAGCTTTTATTAACGTCACTTTTTTATATCGATCACATCTCACTCACTCACTCACTCACTCACNCATCATATCTCTCTAAGATCCATTTTAATATTGTCCACCCACTTAGGTCTACGAAAATGTTCAAAATCTATCACATCTAGGTCCGGGAAGTCAGCAAGTAATAAAACGTGCTTCATAGCGTGGAGAATTAATAAAATTGTCGAATTAAAGCTTCCAGTGAACATGGTGGTATAAAATAATTAATATCTAAATATAATTTAATTACTGCGTCAAATTTTTATTTTAATATATTTTAAAATAAATTTCTTCAAGCTACAAAGTTTTACTTTTTAGAAATATATTCTCAGTCTCCAGCTGTCTTTTTTCTCTTACGGTAAGGTGCTTTTATTTGCAGTTCAAGACCAGACGTTATTTCTGCAGTAAGAAAGGATTTTTTTTTTTTAAGTTTGTGACGATGGGTTGGGGGAAGTCTTGAGTCTCTATATTCTTTTAGTTTTCTTTTCACAGTACCCAGTTTTATTTCCTTTGCCATGTTGAACGTTACTCTCTCTTCAATTAGTTATAATGTGATTTGAGAGTAAAGACGGCTCGTTATGTTTTGATGAGGTTGACCATTCTTCTTGTTAGAGCCCGATCTGCGACTCTGTAGGAATTTTTTCTCTCTCTGTCTGTCTGTCTCTGTTTGGGTTGCTTTGCCTTGCCGCGCCATTCAGTGCCAGCAAAACTCGTTAAAAAGTTGATGCGTTTCGACTCTTCCTCATTTCGAAAACACTGGCTCCACATATTTTACTATTCCTTTCTTTGACATTTTAAAGCCAAAATAAATTGACTAAGAACTTTGCTTTGAATTCGTATAGTTTATAGAATCAAGCTGTATAATTATTTAACATTTCGGAAAGCAGTTAACTGAACACCATGTAATTGGCATTTGGAAATTTAATAAACAACCTATTGTTCTGAAGACGTCTCAAATGATACTAAGCGTTTATAAGACCTTATTAAAACTTAACTCTCGTTCCGTCACGTAATTCACGAGACGAGATATTTTGCCAGAAGCACTGCTGGTCTGGATTTATGTATTGTTTGAGAAAATCAGTGGAAGAACTACGTCCCCTCCATCATTCAGCAGTTAACATTCTTGCTGGTGGCTTTTCAGGAACAGAACTGACGCGTTACTGTGAATATAAGAAGCTATATGTCCATACATAATAAATACGTGTTGTAAACGTGAGTTATCAATGTCGTCACTCGATTCTCGGTTACCGTAGCAACGAAATATCGAGAGCTAACATATCGCATGAATGCAAGTTATATTGATAGATCACAAACGAGCTTGTAGTTCTGTTTCAGTGTATCGTGTCTATTTCGTGTGTACCGCTAATATTTTTTATGGATATACGTTGTGTAATACACTACATAATAAAGACTATTTACTGTTTTTGTATGTTATTCGTGTGAGATGGCGTAAATTTCGGCATCGACACGACACGTCTTTAGATAACACATACACTGGAAAAGAATATGGGCGGAAGCAGGTGAATTTAATAGTATTGTCACGTGTAAGGGGATGCGCGTGACGAAAATAGGGGGTTCTAGTTCGGATTTAGTAGAACTTCGGTTACAAGTTCTCTTAATCACACGTATCACAGAGCTATCGCTGATTTACACAGTTTCCAGTTCACCGTTACACGCACTAGGATTCTAGGTCTTTTCTAGTCGCCTTCTGGCTAAGGATCACAACACATGAAGTCGTCTTGTTTTAAATCAGTATGTACTCCTCTGTCCTAATCTGTACTCAACTAATCTTCACAATTCACTATGGACATATTCCACTCTCAACTACTGAACTAGCTTCTGAATTCACTTCTCTTATAAGCACTCTGCACAGACCCCTCGGAAAACACAGCCTGTATTTTGATGACGTCATCGTGTTGCATAGCACAATCCGATACGCGGAAATGTGTTTACCGAGCCGCTACCTAGAAACGCTTTGAGCAAACCCGTTACAGTACGATAGCTTACGTAACAAACGGTTGTTAGAGTAGCATACATAAAATTCGCACTTTCCGTCTGTCTGTCCGTCCCGATCTGCGTCTCGGAAACTAATAATGATAACGGTTTAATATGAATATATATGTTATGCTTTTAGGAAGGAAAACTCTAAAATTATTGATCATTTAAGTGTTAAATTCAGATAATTTAATTCATGTTTCTTCCACTATGAAAATATGGGAAAGGTGGAAGTGATTGTTGTCATAATCACTATGCAGCCATTTAGCCGCTTTTTAATTTAACGAAGGCCCTTTTATTTCCCTGCAAGGTTCAGCGATTTTATGGTCATGTGAGACGGAATTGTATTTCTTAACGGCCCCAAATAAGTTTCTGGAGCACTTGATTTTCTTCAGCGAAGATGAAGGCGGCAGATGATGAATGATTACGGGGCAAAGCTTCGAATGATACTGAGGGCATAAAGACTTTTTTACCAAGGAAACTAAATGAACCATGCATGGTCCTCTGCATCTGAAAAAAAAGAAGATCCATAACTGGCATCATAGAATATGTAAGCTTCATATATCTTCACGGTAACCATGGTAACGTAACATGTTCTAAAGGTCACAAAAACGTGATATGTGAATCCAGCAACCTAAAGAACTTTAAATACGAGTAAACACTACGAACAACACAAAATATTCCTCCAGTTCCACTACAGAATTTTCTACAAGGGCACGAGAACCGTTGAAATCAGTCAGTCCGGAAAATGTTAATATAAAGTTCCGGAATTTGCTTTAAATGTCTCTTTCTTGTTTTGTTTGGGAGTTGAAATTGAAACACAAATACATGGAATATTTTCCTTGACCACTGCCCATTGTCAGAATGAAAGCTATGCACGACGTTTCGGAGGCTATCTGTATACGCCTTCTTCAGGTAGATAGAGATAGGCAAACAATTTCTTTGCTCACAGAGATATTGGGGTTTCGGACTTTATCCACCGTCCTGGTTTTAAGATAACTAAGAAAAACACGACGTTTCGGAAACTGGATCTGTTTCCGTCCTCAGGTAAGGACTGGATTGAGGCTAACTGTTTCTAAGGGACCCAACAGAATAGGTGTTTTCCCTCACCTGAGGACGGAAACAGATCCAAATTTCCGAAACGTCGTGTTTTTCTTAGCTATCTTAAAACCAGGACGATGGATAAAGTCCGAAACCCCAATATCTCTGTGTGTTATACACCATCATTAGAATCCTATAGTAACTA